>NC_136489.1:145384449-145441949 GCF_053919585.1 Euprymna scolopes
TCTACGATATGATCTCTGAATTATTCGCGCTTACTTGAGCAGAGAAAGATAGTGTGTGTGTGTGTGTGAAGAGAGAGAGAGAGAGAGAGAGAGAGAGAGAGAGAGAGAGAGAGACATAAAAAAAACATTACTTCGAGTCGGTGGTTCTTATTTCTCTTAATATGTTCTCCAAGAAAAAAAAAGAAAAAAAGTAAGATTGGGAACACTGGAAAATGTATATTTGATATTACGAGGGGCGTGCAATAAGTAATGCTCCTGACCCACTTCCAGTTGTCTTATCTAGTTGCATGTGCAATGATTTATATCTCTAGGGGTTATGTGGCAAATTACAGCTCTGAACTCTTTGTGGTTTCTGTTTTACAGGTGTTTGAACTGAGTCACGTGTGAAATGGAGCCTGTTGAATGTCGGGCAGTGATCCGGTTTTTGTATTTGAAAGGATGCACACCACAGGAGACTTTTGATGAAATAAAAGAAACTTATGGTGATAATGCCCCGTCATATGACCTTATAAAACGCTGGAATCGTGAATTCAAACTATCCGGAAGTCTGTGGAAACAGCTCCCAGACCTGCTCCCCCTTCTGCCATTGATGAGGCACCTGTCCGTCAAGTTGAGCCTGCCATTTTGGAAGATCAGCGCATAACTATTCGTCAAATAGCCCAAGATGTCAAGATTAGTACAGGATCTGTGGAAACTATCATTCATGGTCATTTACATATGCATAAGGTGTCTGCCAGATGGATTCCCAGGTTGCTCACACCATTCCAGAAGCGAGAAGGTGTCGAGTGCTCGAGGATGAATTTGGAGATGTGCCAAGAAGATGATTCAAAGTTTTTCAAAAGACTGATTACACAGGATGAAACCTAGGTCCATCACTATGATCCAGAGACCAAAGCCCAGTCAATGCAGTGGAAGCACTTGGACTCACCACCTCCAAAGAAGGCAAGTGTGCAACCCTCCGCTGGCAAGGTCATGCTCACAGTCTTCTGGGACCAGGACGGAGTAGTGATGACAGATTTCCTGGCAAAGGGTACCACAATTATAGGAGCCTATTATGCTTCACTTTTGAGGAAATTAAGGGAAGCTATCAAAATCAAGAGGCGGAGCAAAATCAGCAAAGGTACTCTCCTCCTGCAGGACAACGCTCCAGTCCGCAACTCGCGCCAGGTCAGAAGCACGAGCGTGTGGTTATGAAATCCTTCCCCATCCTCCCTCCTCTCCTGACCATGCACCCTCTGACTTTCACCTCTTCCCAACCATGAAGTTGTTTTTGAAAGGAAAGCGTTTCCCAGTTGATGCAGTCTATATTTCTGAAGTCTCGTCGTGGTAGGAAGACCAACCTGGGGTGTTCTACAAAAACGGTCTCCAGAGCTGCATCAAACGATGGGAGAAATGCATAACTCTGGGTGGCTCCTATGTAGAGAAAGACTAATAACTGTGTCAAATTTCGTTGCTCTACTGCTATGGGAAGTGGGTCAGGGGCATTACTTATTGCACGTCCCTCGTATTTGCGTTTAAGCAGGTGATTTGTTTAACAATAGTTACTAAGATACATATACGCAAACAAACAATATATACGATAAAAGCTTAAGAAACGGTGGAATATACGATTAAAAACTAGTCTCATTATGACTAACATTTAAATTTGTGTAATCGTGCTTTATATAAACTGCATGAGTTACACATTATTATTATATTATTTGCTATTAATCGATTAATTATTAAAATAAAAATTCAATAGCATAATTAAAAATCGAACCTTTGATGTTCCTTTGTTAGAAGTAATTTATCGCAGAAGTAAAAGCTTATTACTACATAACAGAGAGCATGCGCATGCGTGAGAGAGAGAGAAAGAGAGAGAGAGAGAGGAAGAGAAAGAGAAAGAGAAAGAGAATTCTAGTTAGTAGTTAATTTCCTCTCCGTATCTCGCACACTAGACAACAAATACTTGATCAGTTTCCCTCTTCTTGCATTCGTCCCATAATCAGCACCTTCAATCTGTATCAGCCTGCTTGCAAATTGGCTGTATTTATAAATTGACGAGTTTAATAACATGAAAGCATTAAAAATAGGAATTCAAATATAAAAAATAACAGTATTTCCGAGCAATGCCGGATATGTATTCTGGTTTGTGATGAAATATGATTTATAGCAAAACACGACATTTAGAAAGTCCTTTTTTTTTAATTTTCAATTTTTAAAAAAAATATTTCAGTAATGTAGCAATAAAATTCTTTTATTGTCGTCATTCAATACATTTCATGTTTGTAATACGAATGAAACGAAGTGCTTATGTTTGCTTTTCATTTTTGTTTGTTTTTGTTGGTTTTGTTTTTTTAAGCCTCGGTTTGCCGAACATTTGACATTAAAAAAAATCACAGAAATCTTGTTTCTTCTAAGTTTACTTGAATGAATTGGAATGTTGAAATGAATAATGTAAATAACTCGTTATATTCGCGTTATATGATCGCGGCCTTTTGATAACACTAAATGAGTTAAGCAATAAATATGAAAGGTCGAATGAAATATTTTCTAACATAATTCTCATCGTGTGTACATTTATAAAAATTCTGTTCTTTGTTCGTAACATTGAAAGTATTCCATTATGACTGAAGGTCATTTGTTGATCTAATAACCCTAATATCGCATAGGATAAATGAATCTCTTGACGGAGTTCTGTTTCGAGAGCAATGGCCCTTGGCATATTGATGTACAAAGTCTGCTACAAAGGGTTGCTTCACAACAAACTTACCTGCTTTCTTCGTAAACATCGAATCCTTTTTTTTTTCTTATAGGTTTATAAACGTAGTAAGTCGGAAGCACATAAAATCAACACCGGCGTGCCTCAATGATGTATTCTGAACAAACGTCTTTTCTAGGGTTTTTTTTTGTTTATTTTTTACAAAGAAGTTACCACTTGTCAAGGCCCGGGGCCACTCGAGGATAAGGATTAAAAGTGTACAGTAGTCAATGGGAAAATGTCGTAGTAATCGTTAGTAGTAGAAATTTGGTAAATTGGATTATTTAACAGGATGACTCATCCAGAACTTGTTTACGTTGGATTTGAAGACAACCATATTGTAGTCAGTTGGAAAGCAGGAAAACGGAACAGAGTTCCACAGGTGTGCAGTTCTAAGAAAGAAGCTTTGTTCATAGAATCTTTGTTTAGGTTTCGGCACAGATAAAGTGTGGGGGAAATTATTGATAGGGGTTTCATCTAGACGAGTGTTTTTCAGTTAGCATAGGGGAGAACCATAGATTTGAGCTCAAACGAGCACTTGCTATGAAAATAACAACAAAGCGGGGACAGGCTTGCAGCGTCTCTTGTGTGGGAAAGAGGTTGCAGAGGAGAGAAAGGGGGATCCCCCACTAGGATACGAAGTCTATTTTAAACTCTGTCAAAGCAGGATAAGCTGCTTCTAGCAGCTCCTGCCCAGATGTGGCAACAGTACTCTATCCTTGGACTTAATTATATAGGTAAAGAATTGCAAAGCAGTAAGATATCTACTATTTTTCCAGCAGCATTGGCAACGGATTTGATTTACGTATTCAATCTCAGATCAGGAGTAAAGGTCAGACCTAGAAGCTTGTCAAAGCATGAAGCCTCCCCAAGACGAGGGCCATTCATTCCGATTGATTCCAGACAGGGATCATAGCGTTGGTGATGTAAATATAGAAGCTTGGTCTTAGATGCATTTAAATTAACCAGCCACTTCTTTCCCCATTGCACCGCGTAATCAAGATCAGAGGAGAGAAAACCAGAGAGAACTTGTTCATTTACGATCTTTGAAGTGTTGCCATAGATGGTAATGTCATCAGCATAAATATCTACGAATGATCTTAGGATATGATTTTGGAGACCATTGATGTAGACCAGGAAGAGAGTTGGGCCTAGGATGGACCCCTGAGAGACTGCAGCATTAATATTGTGAGCTTCTGATTTTTTGCCCACCAACTACTACTATTTTGAACATATCAAAGAGAAATGATTTAATAATTGAAAAGACATTTCCAGCTATACAGTAACTGGAGATCTTGTAGAGTAGACCCTTATATCATACCCTATCAAAGGCCTTTGATATGTTTTTTATTACATTTTCATCCCAAGCAAGACACAGTGCCACTTTATGTAGGGGTCTACTATCAGGGATATAAGTTGAAGGGATACTATATGGGAGTTCAGCAGCAAGATGTCTGTTCACATTACACTTGAACTTCTGCATGTCAGTACATTTGGTAAAGCAGGAACCTGGAAGGGAATTTAAAAGTCTAGCAGTTCTGGGGTGTAACTTTGTTGATTTTCGGGCTTGTCCGGGGTATTTACGTCGAGGAGCTACAAGGTCTTGTAATTCATCGGATCATCCACCATTAGAATAATCGGAGCATCCATCATTAGAATACTTGTAAAACAGGCAGAGGGATGCAACATTTCGTCAATGGTACAGAGGTTAAAGCTAAGATGATATGTTCATTACCTATCAAGAGCAAATGCCGTAGAAAGGAAGCCTACGTTGAGAGATTCGCTAATTCTATGAGGTGTAACTGTTAACAGATGTGCTGTAGATCTGGCAGAACCAAAACAATATTGCATGTCACTGAGGAGGTTAATTTTGCTGAAGTGGTGGACCACTTCTCTATTTAACACAGATTCTAGCAACTTACTCAGATATCATCCTGTAGAATTAGCTGCTAAGTTTTGGCAAAGAGTTTGGTTTTGTCCAATGCTAACAAGACTTCCTCAGGTTCATTGATGATGGTTGGAATAGAGCACACACTTCTATTCCATTTGTTATTTGCCAAAATTGGTGGGAGCCAAACTGCTGTTCAGCTACTTTTGACTTGACAGACTGAGCATACAACTCTCTTGCGTTCTTTTTTTTACCCTTTTACAGTGTCTGTTAGCAGTACTGTGGGCGGTTTAATCTCAGTACATCTATTACGTTGGAAGCAATAAAAATAGTGATTTCTGGGCGCAATGGCAGCGGCGCATTCTGGGGAGAACCACAACTGGCTGTTGGGCTTTTGCTGGAAGTTTTTGGAGGGTATGAAGCGGCATATAGCTACAATTAACCATTACATTAGGTCTGATACTATAGAGGACACTTTCATTTTAAACATGGAACGTGGAGGTAGATCTAGTACGAAAGCTATCCCAGTTAACCATAGAGTATCGATATACTGTACGATGGAACGGTACGTCGGAGGACTTATTACATTTTGTTTTTATCTTCTGAGACAACCGAGTGGTCGGAAGATCCCAGAAGATACAAAACAAAAGATGAACATAGCTCAGGGCTAGTTGTGAGAAAAAGGTCTCGGAAACTTGCATACTGACCATCAGAGTCGGTAGAGAATAAATATAAACGCAGTAGTGTGAGCAAGTGCAATTCGAAAACACATATAGGGCAATTTACGGTCTTCTCTGGAGATGTACCTACCACATGGAAAGCCATTTCTAATGTAGGCACAAATTCCATGTGTCTGGCGATCTTGTTAAATTAGAATATCCTTTAATTACGAACTCATTTAGGGAAATAGTCGGCCGAATGCCAGTTTCACTTAAATGCTTATAAATGTTTTCAAGCCAGTTATAGTATTATAATTAGAAATGAAAAAGTAAAAAATTCGCTTAATTAAATGTATGGGAATGAGAAACGAGGAGTGTTGATAATGGAGAGAGTAGAACAACGAAGAATAGAGAATAAAAAAAAGGAAAGGGAAAGTAAAAAAAGAGAAACATTTACGAAAATAGGTAGAGATAAACGAAAACAAGAAAAAATAAGTAGAAAAAGGATAGAAAATTTTCAATGTTCAACCAAAGTCATTGGAAAAGTAATTCGGGTGTGATGACAATGTAACCCCTACAGGCCAGCTCCCACGCATAGGCTTGTGATTGAAATGCACTTGTAGCCGATACGTGTGGCGTCACCCGTGGTTTCGTCTAGTGGTCGAATTCGTCTTCGCCGTCGTCGTCGGTCGCTCTCCGGTTCCACTTTCAAATCAGCTTCCAACCGTCACCTGGGCTATCGGAGAAATATATTGCATTCACAATGGCGTTCCAATCAAAGAAAAGAAAGTCAAAACTTAATTGGTTTTTCTTAACATAGAATTGATTATTGTCTTTGACTTTACAAATAATAGTTACACACTGGCCTAGTCATGCAACTTAGGGGGCTGGCAGTTTTGTTTCTTTTACCAAGTTCTCCGTTCTTCATCTACCGTCAGTCCATGGAAAGGGATCAGCGAAAAAAAAGACCCCAATTAGCCAAGTGTCTTGTTTTTATCAAATCAGTCGTTCCTCCTTCCACATTTTTGGAGTTATTCTTTCTTTCTTTCCTTTCCTCTCCCCCTCTTCTTTTATCCTATTAATTTGTACTCCCTTTCCTTTTTCCTCTTTTGAATTTCCTCCCTCTCTCTATTTCCCTAATTTCTACTCCTCCTTTCGGCTTTATCTATCCCCATTTTTAACCCTCATTGCACTGAGGTGTTCACTTATCATGTAATTAGGAGCTATTAGTCACCTCGAGGTCGAACAATGCCTGGCGGCGACCCTCACCCCAGATTCCCACCCCAAACCGTCAGCTTAAGAATCTCTGGATTTCTTCATATCTCTCAACAGAGGGTCCAAAAACAACCTTTTCGTCCTGAACGGATATACAATAACAATAAGATAAGAACAATTATTTTTTTTTTATTTCTGACAAAATCCCATAGACATTTCTGTTTAAAACAACATCAAACCATGATGATGATCATCATTAGAATTCAGCCGTGCAGATTCCTCTGAATTCGTGTCGACTAGCAAGGTCACTCGGCATCGCTCGGTCCGCATCATGTCACAACAATAGTCCAATAGTGATTGAGTTGAAAATTAACTAAAAAAACACAATGAGTTTTTAGTAAGGTAATTTAATAAAAATCCAGGTGGGACAACAGTAATCCAATAGGAATCGGTTCGAAATACAACGGGAGGGACCATGTGAGGCTCTTTTGGGAATTGCACTGCATTGGGCTTAGTCTTCGTAATTTCGTGAATCAATTCCAGACATGAAGACTATTTTACCTTGGAATGTTATATTGCGGTCCATCTTCGAAGCGCTTCCTGACCATTTAATGACCCTCAAACTTCGATTGAGGATTACTTTACCTAAAATTCTTTTCTAACAGACATGTAAATAATAATAGTATCGTGGCTTAGTGGGGGATGCCCTTTTCTCTACCCTGCAACCTCTCTCCCACAGAAGAGACGTTGCAAACCTATCCTTGTTTTATCGTTATTTCCATGGCAGGTGCTCGTCTGAACTCCAATCTGTGGTCCCCCCTCACTAATCTTTCACGAAAAAAAAACCGTCTAGCTGAATCCACTGTGAGAAATCTCCCCCACTCTTTATCTGTTCCTAAATCAAAACGTGGATTCCATGGCGATCACTGTGTAAAAAAAAATCAAATTTACTCCTAAAGGTCATCTACTTCGCAATAAATCAATAGAATTATACCAGTCACCAATAAATCAATAGAATTATACCAGTCACCAATAAATCAATAGAATTATGCCAGTCACCAATAAATCAATAGAATTATACCAGTCACCAATACATCAATAGAATTATACCAGTCACCAATAAATCAATAGAATTATGCCAGTCACCAATAAATCAATAGAATTATACCAGTCACCAATAAATCAATAGAATTATACCAGTCACCAATAAATCAATAGAATTATGCCAGTCACCAATACATAAATAGAATAATACCAGTCACCAATAAATCAATAGAATTATACCATTCACCAATAAATCAATAGAATTATACCATTCACCAATAAATCAATAGAATTATACCAGTCACCAATAAATCAATAGAATTATACCAGTCACCAATAAATCAATAGAATTATACCAGTCACCAATAAATCAATAGAATTATGCCAGTAACCAATAAATCAATAGAATTATACCAGTCACCAATAAATCAATAGAATTATACCAGTCACCAATAAATCAATAGAATTATGCCAGTCACCAATAAATCAATAGAATTATGCCAGTCACCAATAAATCAATAGAATTATACCAGTCACCAATAAATCAATAGAATTATACCAGTCACCAATAAATCAATAGAATTATGCCAGTCACCAATAAATCAATAGAATTATGCCAGTCACCAATAAATCAATAGAATTATGCCAGTCACCAATAAATCAATAGAATTATACCAGTCACCAATAAATCAATAGAATTATGCCAGTCACCAATAAATCAATAGAATTATGCCAGTCACCAATAAATCAATAGAATTATACCAGTCACCAATAAATCAATAGAATTATGCCAGTCACCAATAAATCAATAGAATTATACCAGTCACCAATAAATCAATAGAATTATACCAGTCACCAATAAATCAATAGAATTATGCCAGTCACCAATACATCAATAGAATTATACCAGTCACCAATAAATCAATAGAATTATACCAGTCACCAATAAATCAATAGAATTATGCCAGTCACCAATAAATCAATAGAATTATACCAGTCACCAATAAATCAATAGAATTATGCCAGTCACCAATAAATCAATAGAATTATGCCAGTCACCAATAAATCAATAGAATTATGCCAGTCACCAATAAATCAATAGAATTATACCAGTCACCAATAAATCAATAGAATTATGCCAGTCACCAATAAATCAATAGAATTATGCCAGTCACCAATAAATCAATAGAATTATGCCAGTCACCAATAAATCAATAGAATTATGCCAGTCACCAATAAATCAATAGAATTATACCAGTCACCAATAAATCAATAGAATTATGCCAGTCACCAATAAATCAATAGAATTATGCCAGTCACATATAAATCAATAGAATTATGCCAGTCACCAATAAATCAATAGAATTCTGCCAGTCACCAATAAATCAATAGAATTATACCAGTCACCAATAAATCAATAGAATTATACCAGTCACCAATAAATCAATAGAATTATGCCAGTCACCAATAAATCAATAGATTATGCCAGTCACCAATAAATCAATAGAATTATGCCAGTCACCAATAAATCAATAGAATTATACCAGTCACCAATAAATCAATAGAATTATGCCAGTCACCAATAAATCAATAGAATTATGCCAGTCACCAATAAATCAATAGAATTATACCAGTCACCAATAAATCAATAGAATTATGCCAGTCACCAATAAATCAATAGAATTATACCAGTCCCCAATAAATCAATAGAATTATACCAGTCACCAATAAATCAATAGAATTATGCCAGTCACCAATAAATCAATAGAATTATACCAGTCACCAATAAATCAATAGAATTATACCAGTCACCAATAAATCAATAGAATTATGCCAGTCACCAATAAATCAATAGAATTACGCCAGTCACCAATAAATCAATAGAATTATACCAGTCACCAATAAATCAATAGAATTATGCCAGTCACCAATAAATCAATAGAATCATGCCAGTCACCAATAAATCAATAGAATTATGCCAGTCACCAATAAATCAATAGAATTATACCAGTCACCATTAAATCAATAGAATTATGCCAGTCACCAATAAATCAATAGAATTATGCTAGTCACCAATAAATCAATAGAATTATGCCAGTCACCAATAAATCAATAGAATTATGCCAGTCACCAATAAATCAATAGAATTATGCCAGTCACCAATAAATCAATAGAATTATACCAGTCACTAATAAATCAATAGAATTATGCCAGTCACCAATAAATCAATAGAATTATACCAGTCACCAATAAATCAATAGAATTATGCCAGTCACCAATACATAAATAGAATAATACCAGTCACCAATAAATCAATAGAATTATACCATTCACCAATAAATCAATAGAATTATACCATTCACCAATAAATCAATAGAATTATACCAGTCACCAATAAATCAATAGAATTATGCCAGTCACCAATAAATCAATAGAATTATACCAGTCACCAATAAATCAATAGAATTATGCCAGTCACCAATAAATCAATAGAATTATGCCAGTCACCAATAAATCAATAGAATTATGCCAGTCACCAATAAATCAATAGAATTATGCCAGTCACCAATAAATCAATAGAATTATACCAGTCACCAATAAATCAATAGAATTATGCCAGTCACCAATAAATCAATAGAATTATGCCAGTCACCAATAAATCAATAGAATTATGCCAGTCACCAATAAATCAATAGAATTATGCCAGTCACCAATAAATCAATAGAATTATGCCAGTCACCAATAAATCAATAGAATTATACCAGTCACCAATAAATCAATAGAATTATGCCAGTCACCAATAAATCAATAGAATTATGCCAGTCACCAATAAATCAATAGAATTATGCCAGTCACCAATAAATCAATAGAATTATGCCAGTCACCAATAAATCAATAGAATTATGCCAGTCACCAATAAATCAATAGAATTATGCCAGTCACCAATAAATCAATAGAATTATGCCAGTCACCAATAAATCAATAGAATTATGCCAGTCACCAATAAATCAATAGAATTATGCCAGTCACCAATAAATCAATAGAATTATGCCAGTCACCAATAAATCAATAGAATTATGCCAGTCACCAATAAATCAATAGAATTATGCCAGTCACCAATAAATCAATAGAATTATGCCAGTCTCCAATAAATCAATAGAATTATGCCAGTCACCAATAAATCAATAGAATTATGCCAGTCACCAATAAATCAATAGAATTATGCCAGTCACCAATCAATCAATAGAATTATGCCAGTCACCAATAAATCAATAGAATTATGCCAGTCACCGGTTTATAATTAAAACTCAAGAAAATCAAGTACTTTTTGCCTGCCTGCTCCACAAGATTGAAACCTTAAGGCATTATGTTAACCTGAACTTATGTAATTTTATAAATATATATTACGTTCATATTTATTTAATATTCGAGCAGTCTGTAGGTTTCTTTCTACCAAATGAAACCAAAAATTCTTTGTATACATACACATATATGTATGTACGTATGAATGTATTTGCATGTATATGCATGTGTATATGTGTACAGTATAATCATGTTGGCACATCGGTTTTCATCAGATCACTGAAGTTAAGCAACGCTTAATCTGGCTAGTACCAGATGGATGACCATTTGGGAATTCTAGGCGCTGCTTGTGCTCTACGCTTATCTGAACCTCCACTTGCCACTGGTATTTAACAATGTCGACTTACAAGAGGTGTGGTTGGAGATGACACAACCCTTGTCACAACAATTCCACGCGAAGGAAACCCGAACAGTAGGTATGCATTGCTTATGAAGACTGAAGGAAGTTACCATGTGTGTGCGTGTGTATGTGAGCTTTGCGTGATCTTATCCAAGCATTTTATGCGACACAATGTATTTTGCTTTTCTTTTCCAAAAGCCATGATGTTTTTGAATTAAAATGTTTTCATTTTCTTTTAGTTTGCATCGTTTTATTCTTTCTCTTTTTTTCTCGTATATTTTATTCTTTCAACAAATTATGACGCCCTTTTTGTGTGTGTATCATGTTTACGAGCAATATATATATATATATATATATATATATATATATATATATATATATATATATATACATATTTTTAAATGGCGCGCTATTTTTATGTTCTATTCATTCACATCTGGTTTTATGACAGAATATGTGAAAATTAATTTCATTTTTATTGCTTGTTAATTATTCCTGTCTCTTCATACCAATCTTCCATGTTCCATTGCTTCAGTCTTTATCAAATAAGAATGTCCATATTATATATTGTATATTATTATTATTATTATATTATTTCTCTTTGTTTGTCTATCCGTTCTAATATTTCTAATATCGGTTGAATTATATATAGACTTTTGTTATGATACGGTACAGCGAACTAAGTATTATGGTATCCGTTCGATGCACAATAAATTAAAAAAGATTATTATTTAATGCACAAATGAGAACAAATTTAACCATATTCAACCATCAACTTGCCACCAAACGTTATTTTAAATCAACTTTTGTCCGTTTTTAACGAGCTAAAAATCTAGATGCACACGAGGGAAGAAATGTAAGTCCTTTTCAGTTGTTGTGGGAAAGCGGACAGGTAAAGCAAGGAGTATTAAGGCCACTGTCCAGTTAACAGAGTACTCGTGAAAATCAATTCGACATCAGCTCTGCTATCCTATCGTCGTCTTTGCACCTGCTTGTTACAAACAAAAAAATGCCAGGCGTCAGACACGTAATTGCCGATAATGGAGTAAGGGTGGTGACGTTTCTTCTGCATAATTGCTTTGTGTGTTCTGGGCCAAACTTTCCACGACTTCGCATGCAATCGCTGCGCCTTGACGATTTCAATGTCGATGATAATACTTGAAATCTTGTAGGTTAACGAATAGCTGTGACCAACAAGGAAAACGTCATAGACGAAGCAAGTCCGAGGTACAATATGCAGAAGCTCAATTCACTTAATAACAACATGAAGAACAAGAACAACAATTCAATTTTAGATATGAAGTGTTTCTCCCTTTTCACTAAGTATCAAATCATTTGGACTTTTCGGACTACTGTCCTCATCTTGAGTGTTATTGTCATAACTGTAAAATTCATACTAGAATTTTCCGCAAGAACCTATGGCGTAGTGGATACAATACTTTATAAAATTAAGTTGTTAATTACCCTCTTTTGGGGGTTGAAGGTTCAATTAATAGTGCGAGCGACACTCAAGATGTAATAGTAAATTACTTGGGACTTTCGTTCGAAATACCGTGCAGATTCCCAAGTTCGACAGAAATATGAAATGAAAATGAAACAGCGACACTAAACCTAATATGAGGTTAAACGACTTCCTCAGAAAGAGGAAGTTTTTTTTTTTTTTTTACAAGGTGGTCACCACTTATCAAGGCTCGGAAGCCACTCAGGGATAAGGGTTATTGTAAGTACAGTACGTTAGTGTGGATATTTAACGTGTCTACATAAGGGGGCGGTTCATCAGGAATTTGTTTATGTTGGACTTGAAGATATCCAAGTTGTAGTTAGGAGGGTAGCAGGCAGACGGAACAGAGTTCCACAGGTGTGCAGTTCTAAGAAAGCTTTGTTCATGGAATCTACGTTTTGATTTAGGCATAGATAAAGAGTGGGGAAAGTTTTTGACAGTGGATTCAGCTAGACGGGTGTTTTTCGTAAAAGATTGGCGAGGGGGGACCAGAGATTGGAGTTAAGACGAGCACCTGCCATGGAAATAACGATAAAACAAAGATAGGTTTGTAACGTCTCTTCTGTGGGAGAGAGGTTGCAGAGTAGAGAAAAGAGCACCCCCCACTAAGCCACAAAGTCTATTTTGTACTCTGTCAAGGCAAGATAGGCTGTTTTTAGCAGCTCCTACCCAGGTGTGGCAGCAGTATTCCATCCTTGGATGTACTTGGCTTTTATACAGATAGAGAATTGCATCAGTAGTGAGATATCTTCTAGAGCGGTAGAAGGATCCCACCATCTTTCCAGCGATCTTGGCAACATATTTGATGTACGTGTTCCATTTCAGATCAGGAGTGAAAGTCAAGCCCAGAAACTTGTCAAAACACGGGGCTTCTCCTAGACGAGAGCCATCCATTTCAATTGATGCCAGATGGGGATCAGAGCGTTGATGATGTAAAGACAGGAGTTTTGTTTTAGATGCATTAAAGGTAACCAGCCACGTCTTCCCCCACTGAACCACTCGTTCGAGATCAGAGGAGAGAGAATCAGAGAAAGCTTTGTCATTTACAGCCTTTGATGTGTTGCTGTAGATGGTCGTGTCATCAGCATAGATGTCAACGAATGATTTAAGTATGTGTTTAGGGAGGTCATTGATGTAGATCAGGAAGAGAGTTGGGCCCTGGATGGACCCTTGAGGGTCGCTAGCATTAATACTGCAGGGCTCTGATTTTTGTCCATCAACCACTACTGTTATGAGCCTATCGGAGAGAAATGATTTAATAATTCAGAAAACATTTCCAGTTATACCGTGGCTGGAAATCTTGTGAAGTAGACCCTTATGCCATACCTTGTCGAAGGCCTTTGATATGTCAAGAGCAATTGCCCTGGAAAGGAAGCCTTTTTCAAGAGATTCACTAATCCTATTAGATATAACCGTTAGCACATCTGCGGTAGATCTTGCAGAACGGAAACCATATTGCGTGTCACTAAGAAGGTTATTTCTGCTGAGGTGGTTGACTATTTCTCTATTTAACATGGATTCCAGCAACTTATTCATGACACACAGGAGACTTATTGGTCTGTACTGAGAGGGAGATGACTTATCACCTGAGTTCTTAAATACAAGGCATACTGATGAGGTTTTCCAGGGTTTTAGAAAGCACTTTTTAAGGTAACGTTTAAACAGTTTCGTAAGTATGGGAGCAAGTTCTGGTTGAAGCAGTTTTACCACTATAATTGGGATGCCGTCAGGGCCAGTAACTTTACTGGAGTCAAGGTTCTTAATTAGCTTGGCGAGCTCATGCACAGATATTTGTATGTTACCTAGCATGTTCTGTGTTATAGGAGGAAATATGGGGAGTTGATGGCCTTCGTCGTATAGGGTAGAATTAGCTGCAAAGTTCTTGGCAAGTAGTTTGACCTTGTCTGAAGCTGACGAGATGACCTCTGGTCCATTGATAATGATTGGGATAGAACGCACATTTCTGTTCAGGATCCTATTTGTTATTTGCCAAAACTGGTGGAAACCAAGCCGCTGGTCAGCTACTTTGAATTTAACAGACTGGGCATATAGCTCTCTTGCATTTTTTATTACTCTTTTACAGTGGTTGCTGGCTTTCCTGAAAGCAGCTTTAGTCTCAGTACATCTATTATGTTGGTAGCTATGGAAAAAGTGATTTCTGTGCGCGATGGCAGCAGCACATTCTGGGGAGAACCATGGCTGGCTGTTAGGTTTTTGTTGGAATTTTTTAGATGGTATGAATCGGTCTATGCCTACAATTAACCATTCGGTCAGGTCTGATACTATAGAGGACACATCCTTTTTAAACATGGAATGCAGAGGTAGATCAGATATAAATGTACGGAAGCTATCCCAGTCAGCCATGGAGTATCGGTATACAGTACGGTGGAGAGGTACATCTGGGGACTTATTACATTTCATTTTTATCTTAACTGATACGACGGAGTGGTTGGAGGATCCTAGAGGAGAAAGAACGGAACATGAACATAGCTAAGGGGAAGTTGAGAGAAAAAGGTCTAGGATGCTTGCATATTGACCTGTAGTATCGGGCACACGAGTGGGCTCGCGAACAATCTGAGTGAGGTCATAAGCAATGGTAAAATCATGACAGAACCTCCCCTCATCGTCCGTCTTATTTGAGCGGGTCAGCCATTCCACGTTATGGACGTTGAAGTCACCACAGATGTGGATGTTAGCCGAGGGGTGTGCAGAGAGGATGTGATCTATTTTCTCATATATGCTTTTAAAGATAGCAACCCCGCTGTTGTGGGGCCGATAGGGGGCAAATATAAATGCAGTGGTGTAAGCAAGTGCAACCCGGAAGCACATATAAGGTAAATTGGGATATTCTCTAGACATATCCCTGCCACATGGGAAGCCATCTTTAATGTAGGCACATATTCCATGCCCATGGCGATCTTGGGGGTCAGATTTAGATGTTAAATTAGAGTATCCGTTAATTATGAACTCATCTAGGGAAGTGATCGGCCCTATTCCAGTTTTGCTTAGAAAGAATATGTCCGGTGTCGTCTCCTGTAATTGGGTTTCAACCTCTGGAAGGTTGGAACGTAGACCCCTGATGTTGGAGAAGGAGACATGGTAGTAGGGGTCTACGTTGGGAGATGGGGTTCTAGGGTTATTCGAGTATTTTTTCTGGATATGTTTCATGTTGAGGTTTTGGGGTTTGTGGAACAGGTCGGCATACTTGGTTAGAGCGGTACAGAGAGGGAAAGTAAGAGAGAAAAAGACAAGAATTTTTTTGTAGCACATGATAAGGTAAAGCCGTAACAATTACCCACTAGTATGGCATCGAGAGGCCCCACCAGAGACTACTGCATGGTCCAGAGTCCATTCACCAAATGGCAATACAGCAGTCCCAGTACTTTGCGCCTGCTGATAGTACGGCCGCCATAGTGGTTAATCCAAGTTCGGGTTCCTGACAATCAGGCGGATAACGTCAGCCCAGACAAAACGTTTACCTCCAGCACCCTTACTAGTGACATGGCCACAAGGATAGACATAGAGACAGAAAATTTTCCGACATCTCAGACTACTGTTTACCAAGTACTACCGACCTTTAAAGCAGCTTTTTCTTCACCCTTTGTCAGAAAAATCACTCATTTGCATGCGAACTGAGGGACAAAAAAGGAGAAGCGAGAGTTACTGGAGCTGCCTATAACACATGCACTGTATTATCTACTCTCCATTAAAAAAAGAGGGGGTACAAGGGGCTTATTAATATCTACTTAGTATAAGTCCAGTGCTCAATTATCAATTCAGGACGCTTTTGAAGATAATCTCCCCTTCCATATTAATGGGTGGATGTTTTGGGCATTATATATCTCGAGTTTAAATAATTCGAGCTTCACCTCATAATTAAAATCCAATATGAAATTCACAAGCGGTCCTCAGTCACGTGTATCGATAGAAATATCCCGGAGTTCACTAGATACACCTGAACCAGGTGGGAGTTTGTATCGACCGAAACGTTGTTTAAATAATACGCAAGATGATATGTGTTGTCTGAAGAATGCAAATAAATACGAATACACAATCGTCATCTTCAAATTCCGAAACGTACTTATCAGATGATATGTTTCACCAATTATAGCATCGTATTTCCTTTTACTATCTATAAAATAAAACATTTACTAGGAGTTGCACATCAGACATTACATTAACACAAAGGTGTTAGCATCTGTTAAATTTCATTATCTATATGCATAGAATATATAGAAATGGCCGTGGTGCAGTGATTACTTGTGCGAACTGTGCATTTGACGTTCCGTGTTTGAGTTATGTTATGGCACATTACTAATACGCGTGGGAAATCCACGAAGTAAACAGCAGACAACACTCTAAAACGTTGGCAGGCGAAACACTTGAAAATAAGGCCATCCCGATGTCTAACACGTGACCAGTGACCTTGCTTCTGTTCTCCAAAATCCATCATTCTCAAATTAATCTGCGAGGGACGTCTCATCAGATTTATACCATCGAAAACGACAGCAAGTGTTCATTTTGAATATGACATATTATTATTAATATTATATTAAACGTTGATGAACCAACACGTGTTTTCTTAAGATGATGTACTTGATAAACAATGTGTTTTAATTATTCTAATTCGCTATAATTAAATAAATAAACTATCTATGATCTCCCACTCTTTCTCGCCTTTTCACTTCCCTCACTCTATGTTGGGTCAACCACTCTCTTGTATTTATTGTCTCAGTTAGAGCAAAAGCAAATATTTTTTTTATCGTTGTCCATTTTACATAAGTATGTAATAATAATAATAATAATAATAATAATAATAATAATGAGACCATACAAGGAAGGAGTAAAAAATTTTAAGGAAAATCCTCGAGTGCTGAAGCCAATTTACAGAAACTGCAAACGCTAACCAGTCCCGTGGAAGTTGCAATAGAAAGAAAACAAAACCATACAAAGAACACCATTACATGAACTCAAGGGAATTGGAACCGTAAGAAATTTGATAAAGTCTCCCTTTTTTCAATAAAAATGATGTCAGAAGCCTCGGCTGATATCACATAAAATAGTCATGAAAAGTCAAGCAGGATGGAAATCTCGAGGAAGAAGAGCATTAACTAGACTTCTATTGGAAGAGTGCGGAGAATCTAGACTTGGGAATCTTATTGTAACTACAATCGCAGACAAGACCAATGACCGTTGCCAGTAAAAAATCGATAGTAATCGGCTGCTGCAAAGTAGCCTGTAATAGTTATTGGTAGTACATGAAATATGGGGAGGATCTCTGTCACTCAGACTGCAAGGAGCATCAAGGATTATTATCAGTGAGCAGTTATCGATGATGAAAATATCTAGTTAGTTAATACTAATCATTAATCTCACTAATAAATTCTGCAAATCGAAAAAAAATCAGTAATGCCGAATCCAGACTATATCTTCAGAACAGTTGTGAGGATCTCAGGTAAGCGTTTACCCAATTCATGTTCGGCAGAACAAATACCATTGAGAGAATAGGTATCATAAGAACATTTTCCTTATATACTTTGGTTAAACCATACATCCTAGGATTATGGAGGGTGAAGTTAATTGCTCATTATCGTTCTTTGATGTTCTCGTCGAAATATCAGGTGTGAGTTTTGCAACCAGCGTAGACAGGAAACCTATTTTTACAGTACATTAGCTAGGATGCATTCTCTCCTAAAATCAGAAAAATAAATTTGATCAAAACCTTAGTTCATCGGGATTTGTTGATTTGCTTTAGTACTAAACAGATGCTGAACTCTAAACTCTAAAGCATAATTAAAATTCTTTTAGCCAATGCCTATTCGTTATACATAATTGAAAAAAATGTGTAGGGGATAAAATTCTTGCTTTTAAAGATAAGATACTTTGGGGATATAAAAAAATGTCCGGTATATGTGAAGTTTCCAGTTTTCACACCAAATTTATAGAGCCGTTTTGTGTTGTTATTTAGCTTCTAAATTTAGAACAGTGTTTGGGATGGAATCGTCTTTCCCTCCTTTCGAAATGAATTCTATCCCCACTATCCAAACCAGAATGGTAATTTATTGCTTTACTGCGAGGCTGACTACGTGGGACATACCATTCAGCGTTTGGAGGTTATAATTTTCCAACATCTTCGATACGTACGAACAAAAAATGGCCAACATCCGGGCACTTACAAGCTCATAAGTTGTTTATCGGTGTGCATCTATTGCAGTACCAAATCTGCACGGAAGGATGCGCGGACGAAGCTTTCTCTATCTACAAAAATTCTCGTGACAGTTGCTATTTCTGTATAAAAAAAAGAGCATACCTATAATTTAGAACTTAGGCAATTCGTTACAGATGTCTTCTTCTCTGTTTCTTTTTTCTCCTCTTCTCCATATTATAGTTCTTTTATTTACTCTGGTTAGATATTTATAGTCTTTTGACTACGTTTTTAAACAGTTCCGCCCCTCGTTGCCGATGATTACTATGAAAAGTGTCGGCTAAAAGACGTCTAAGTAGCCAGAAAAACCTTAATGAAATATAATAATAAATATTGGACTAGGAAAAATAGAGAATTTAACTTTGATGTTACGATGGATACCCCATACTCTGCATAGGTAACTGATATGGTTGGCCTCTATGTTCTAAAAGTATTTCGGAAAAAGGAACCAAATATAAAGGAAGGTTTGTATAGAGACGATGCACTATGTTTAATTTACCAGATTATCCCAAAACGAGGATATATTTAATAACAAGAAAGAATATTACAATGAAGCATTAGCCAGATCTGGATATAAAAGTGAAATAAATTAAAAATGTAAATAAATATTTAAGGAAGGGAAAATATCAAAACCGAAACCATCACATGTTATTTCATACAATATGGCGATAGGTAAATCTGATTATAAAAATAGTATAAAAATACTAATTGTAAAAAAATAATGTTATAGACAATATCAGTAAGACCCAAAATAACAACAGTAATACTATTAAAAAGAAAAATAGACGTAGAAATTGCGTTGTATTGAATCCGCATTACAGGGCACAAAAAATAACTTAACAAAAGAATTTTTTCAAATGATTGATAAAAAATTCCCTAACGGAACTGGTTTAAGTAAAATTATAAACCGGAATAATGTTAAATTATTTTTCTTCGATTACGACTAATTTAGTGAAAACTGTTATAAGTTCTAACAATGCAAAAATAGATAAAGAGACAAATAAAGGGGGATTATTAATTAATCAAAACATTGAAGGGAATTCATTTTGCAACTGTAGGAATATTGACGAATGTCCATTAGAAGGTAAATGCCTCACTTCCATTATAGTATATAAATGCGAAGTAACAGATAATAACAAAACTAGGACATATATTGGGTCCACAAAGAAAGATTTAATAATCACACAGCATCCTTCAAAATACCACATGATAACAAAAAGAAGAAAACAACATCATTAGCAAATTGGATTAGGGAATTAAGGAAAAACGAAATTGAATACAAATTGAAATGGTCGATATTGGGTAGTGCCAGTAAATACTCACCAAACAAGTCGGGCCAATGTAACCTTTGCAATCTCGAATCGTATCATATAATAATATTCAAAGAAAACTTTCTTAACAAACGCCAAGAAGTAATTCAAAACTGTTTACATAAATCAAAGTATACATTATCTTGACTAAAACCTGATTTAAAAAATGCATTTAATTAATATTGTATTACCGTACTTAGTAAGAAAAGTTAATTTTGATTTATAGAGATTAATATATAGGTTGATAATAAAAATGGAAATAATAAAAATAAAGTAATAATAAGTTTAGATACACAAATAAATCTAAATTAAGTATAACAATGATTTTAATGATAAATTAAACAAAAAATAAAAAGGAAAGGGTATGAATTTTATGTTGTCCTGTATAGTATGATTTCAAAATATCACGATACGTTATAATATAAATAGTATTAAATTCTATAATAGTAATTTATAATTGGTTGAATTATATGTAATTGTTGTGGGGTACAAATCGCCCATATTTCAGAACTAAGTGGAATCAACCAGTCCTATGAATATCAATGGTTTCATAGACTAAATGGAGACATTCATACCATGTTTAACCGCATGCTACGAACACGTTCCTCTCATACCATTTTAGTGGCTCCTGTATTCTTTATGATAAATACATATATTTTATACACTTTAAACTACTTGTGGCTTCTTTCATTTGTAACCCCTAGCACGGGTATGCAGCAGTAATAAATAACCAATGGGCTTAAATAATACATGATTTGGAAAATAGATTGAAGACAATATACGAAACATTAAAATTTAAGTATTTTCTCTATAGAAAATATAATTAGCTAATGTAGATAAACAGAATAATAATGGTTAAACTTTGTGAAACAAATAGGCCAAATCAATTTAGATAATAATAGCAAATAGGATAGCAAAATATATCTAAATTAATATTTAATATGAACAATGAAGGTAAGTATGATAATATGTCTCACACAATACAGTACTCAATTGTAGAGTGCGTACATTTATATTATATAATTAGGGGTGCAGGAAAAATTAAATATGTAATAGTAGTGGATCATGATATTAAAACATCTAAATTTATCGTAATGTTTAGAAATGTTCAGTTAGCTAAGTAAACTAGTTTATAGATCGGAAAAATAAATTTGTAATAATCATAATATTACAAATGGATTTATAGTAATCAGATTCCAAATAATGATCGAAAAATAAACTCTATATGTTGAAACAAGTTATTATTATTAGATTGATAAGTAGTCTCAAATATATGAGTCAAATGAGTTAATTGTTGGAATGGATTAAAAAACAATATTATAGTTATAATAAGGTATAATTCGGCGTTTCATCCACTATAGGATTTGTCAGGCTTATGCGCGAATTCTGTGGTTTCTTATTGTTTTTATATGGTCCTCTTCTGTTGAGGGTTTTAGTTAGCAAATCAGCTTTCTAGTATCCACCGCGCCCCTTCCTATCAGCCAATGGGCATGCATTTTATCGAACAAAGGATCTGTTTTAAAACTAGTTTAGTGGTTTAAGGCAGACATTTCTCTCTTTTTTTATATATAAATATACATATGTGTACACACATATATGCACATATATATACATATATACATATACATACATATATGTGTGGTCGTTTATGTATATTCATGTTTATTTAATTTATTTATTTGTTTATTTTCTATTGTTTTTGTTAGTTTTAAAACTATTTTGTATCGCTATCCTAGAGTAAATTTTATTTTGTGAACACAGTTATTTGCTATTTCTCTTCTACAGTTTAATAGATTTTGGGATTCTTTAAAGTACAGGATAGCAAATTTTTCATGAAGGCATAATTTACATGGAGCGTCTAAATACCTACACGTGGTAGCTTGTCTTATTATTTTACAATTCGACTACCGGCGAATGTCCGCTTTCTTTGAGTTCCCAGTATTTATTCGGTAGTGTTGTTTTTATACGGTGTTTTTTTTATTGTTGAATGTACTTTTGTGGTCATAGTATCGGGTTTTGAAATCTAAGGAAGTCATGCCTACGTAATATTTCTTGTTATTCGGGTTTTCTTTCGCAAATATTGTTGCCTGATAAACTACGCTTTTTGTTAGACCTTTATTTTGAACTGGGCAAAATGTGCGGTGTCTACAGTTGCATTTATCTTGTTCGTTATTAGTATTTTTATTCTCGGGAATCATCAGTGCAGGGAGTTACGATTACAGCCGGTCAGGAGGTTCGAACCCGTCCACAAAGCCATCTTTGACTCCATTAGCATGGAACAAACCACACTGCCAACCTTAATTGCGAGAAATACAGTTGAAAATTAACAACATAAGATTGATCTTATGATTATAAAATCATGATCTGCGCATTTCAGCTGAAATGACCGACTTATTTCAACTTAAAGTGCTCCAAAATAAGAACCTATAATTTTTAGTACTTACAGACACTAGTGTTTCATCCTGGTGAGAATCATCAGTACAAGGAGTTATCATTACAGTTACTGTTATATAAAAAGAAACTTTGTATGCGTGTATGTGTATGTGTGTGTGACTTCGTTCCCTATGGTCTCGGAAACAGTTAGGCCGATGCTTTTAAATTTCATATGAAGTTACTTGATGTGTCTGAAAGTGTTCTTACGTAGATTTTGTATCGGAATGCGTCTAATAAATATCGAAAATCAATTATCGAAAAACTCCGATTAAAGAAGGAAATCCGATTTTGACCAATGTTAGCACTTTTATACAACTTAACATCACAAGTGCATTTGAGAAGTGTTATTACCGCACAAACAGAAAAGTCTCATCGATAAAATCAACTATAGATGTCTTTATAAGGCAGGGGCGTGTTCGAAATGAATGTTTCTTTTTAGAGCAAAATTGAACCATCGTACTTGACTTTTGTACGTGTAGATTTATTTCAAGTGATTATGTAAAAGTATTATTTTTATTATTGGAATTCTTTTCAGATGAGTAATTTATTTATTTATTCAATTTGTTTGTTTGTTTGTTTGTTTGCTTGCGGACTTTTATTCTCATCTTTGTGGTTGTTGCTTCACAACGTTTCGACTAACAATTCCAGAGAAATATTGAAACAACAACTACGAAAATGCGGATGATAATGGTCTGCAACTAAATATGTAAAAGCAATTTCATTAAATCATCAGTTCTTTGATAAGACACGCGCTCGTTCGAAATGAATGTTTTTTGTTTAGAGCACAGCTGAGCCATGATACTTGACTTTTTTATTTTAAACTTTAAGTGAAGCCATTACTTACAAATAATTTTATAAAATAAACTATAGATGATCTACAGTGCAATGTAGACTACATTGTATTGTGGTCTAAGTCACTGTGGGGAAGCATCTGAAGCTTCCTCCAGATACAACGCTGGGGGGGGGCAGGGGGGCATTACTAGGACAGGTTATCAATCGATTTGATTAAAAATATGGGCGGTTTTACTGATATCGATGACAGTATGTAGGGGAGGGTGGAACATTTGATGATGCGTATTCAATACCGCACAAGGTTCTCATTCAATATCGGACAACGACGTGTGTCCCTGCTAGCATATATATATATATATATATATATATATATATATATATATATATATATATATACTAGCAGGCTGCCCGGCATTTTTCGGTCATAAAATACACTTAAATATGATATTTTGATTAATGCAGATCTCGTATTTATTATTATATTATATTGGACCCAATATATAGTAATGATTTAAAAAGTAAAAAATAAATTTAAAAAAAAGACTAGTGCGCCACCACCGAGAATCGAAACCAAAACGCTTAGCTTACGATACGATTTACTTTGACATTAATGCCTGAGCTATGAAGACATGTTTGTTCCAATTAAAACACGAACAAATATCTATTACGTTACCGCATGCCGTCGTTCAACCATCACATGGCATATTCCATTTTTACACCAATTTTCCCCAGCTAAAACCCAAGTATAAAGTTTTGCATATAAAGTTCGAATAACATGAGTTTGGTAGGCAAACTAAACAAACATGTATATACTCATACATAATTATATATATATATAGAAAAACGTTTATAACCTTTTTACGCAAATATTACCCAAATATTACGCAAGTATAAATCATGTAGAATATCTGTATGAATATGAATACGTAATAGTTAACTTAAGATCATTATACCATAAGAAAACCGAAAAAACTTATAGGGAATAATTTAAAATGAATGTACAAATTGTGCAAATCTTTTTCAGATGAATGCAATTCCACGACCCATATATAACAAAGTTGTATTTTCTTTTTAAGTAAATAGAAAAAAGAGGGTTTAATATGAATATCAATACACACACAAAAAACATTATAAGAGGTATATATATATATATATATATATATATGCATATATATATATATATATATATATATATATATATATATATATATATATATATATACAAATTGTTTTTCAGATTTCAAATTAGAAAAAATAATTTTGAAATGTTTTCCAAGTCACAACTACCCCTAACAGTTCAATAAAAGCCATTAAGTCTACAATTTTCACTAGATACGTGTGTCTACCCATATTCACAGATTGGTAATATCAGACTGTAAAAGCGGGCACCCGCTTTCCTCTGACTCACACGTGTACATGCACAAACACATGTACGTAAAGTGCGTTTTCAACTAGAGACTTGTCAAAATGGCGCCCGGGGCGTAGTGTGAAAAGGGCAGCAAAATTCTTCAAATGAAACAAGTTAAGAACAAAAAAAAAATGGTGAACTGTTTTTCGAGAAACATCTGTCATCGCCTGAAACGCCTTCAAGAATCTTGAGAGTAAATTTTAATTTGCACCAGAATTGCCGGCTTTACTTTCAGCCATTTTGCGTGGGATTTGAAGAATTACTCAGCCCAATTTTGTCTTTTTTGTTTTTGTTTTATTTCCTTGTTTATGCCATTCCTTTGGAATGTTACTCAAAATTTTCAGTTTGTGAAGAAATTAAAAACATTCTTTTTTTGTTTGTTTGTTTAAATTTGCAAATATCGTCAAGGTGTTTCCATATACATTTGCTTTACACGTATGTATATAAATGCATATATGTATACGTGTGTGTATATATGTATTTTAGTGGGTTCGGTGTCGTTTCCGGTACGGACTGTGAGGCCGGCATGTCGAGATCAAGTCACGCTAATAAAACTTTCCTGTTAGATGCAGATTTTTAATTACTGATCCAACCTCTTAGAAATTTGTCCCTGCGTATTTCGTTATATGCATTAATAGTTATTTCCACATGAAATGTGTATTTTTTATTGGGTTCAATGCACATAAATTACAGCAAAAAGTAGAATCTTCAGAGTTTTACAGAATAACAAATAACGTTCAGAATAGATGTAAAACTTCTTTACTAATCCTGAATTGATTTTCTCGTGATTTGAAAAGCAAAACTTTTTTACAAAGAGCTTTGGTTCAATACCACTTTTTACTATAAGAGCTACTTACTTTTAGACTCCTCCTCTATATCCATCGAAGCAAACATTAGTTTTAATGAAACAACTAGTTCTGACAATATTCCAGTCTTTTTATTCTTAAAAAATTGCTGCAAGAACTTGATCCTATCTTTACATATTTATCTAATCATTGTTTAAAAGAAAATGTTTTTCATCACCTTGGAAAATTCATTGGTTTGTTTAGTATTTAAAAGTACTGGTGACCACTCTTCTGCAAGTCACTCCTATGCGTTATAGTTGTTTGAATTGGTGACAAATCAAGAAGTTTTCAACAATTCCCAGCAAAACACCATGCGCGTAATGACAAGCAATGTGGATCAACTGTTAATGAATGGGCTGTAATGCAGCATATGGTCCGTGAATTTCATGATGACATTTTCTTTCTAGGATAATGGCTCATAACATATCAAACGCCTTTGGAAGGAAACACATACTTGCAACGTCGGCGTGCCTCAAGTGTCTATTTTCGGTCCAGTCTTTATTTGTTGACATCTACAGCGACAACACAACTGTCTATGGCAGCATCTCAAAGTTGGTGATTAAGAACTTGCTGAATGGTCAAAAATAACACGTTACTTTATAGACCTTTAAAACTAAGCTTCTCTCTTTTCACAACTTTTTGAAAAGCCTCTCTGACTAAAATTACAACTCAAAAATACTTTCGATCTGTTGCTCAGGTAACTGGAAAAATGGTTGGATAAATCCATCCTTTCAGAAAGTACTTAACACTTAGTTCAATCCCGTACTTCTATATGACTAGCGGGGAAGGGCGATTTGCCTGGCCGTAAAATATGCTTAAATATGATATTTTCATTTGTCCAAATATCGTTTCAAAAAGTAAAATAAAGTATTTTGGTGCAATCAGCTAGAATCGAAACCGAAAGCAAAATTGTAACATTTAAAACTGGTGACGTTACTATTCTACCAACGTGATACGCACATGAACCGATTTAAAATAAACTAAGACGAATGTACAAAATGTATTACGATTGTTCAATTTTGACGTCTAAAAACGTTTTTAACTGACTAAAGACCAATAAAAGAATGATCTATAAAAGATCCAATCATTTGAGGCCGCTCTGCGACGTTTAGTTTTGGAAGAGTTTGAAAATATGGAAACAGACATACATAGTGCCTTTTATATATTAGACTAGCGGGGGAGGCGCCTGTGGTTGCCTGGTCGTAAAATACGCTTAAATATGATATTTTAATTTGTCCAGATTTTGTATACATTATCATAAAGTCGTGTTTTCAAAAGAAAAAAAAATATTTGGGTGCCATCAGCTAAAATCGAAACCGAAAGCAAAACAGTAGCATTCAAAGCTGATGACGTCATCACTGTATCAACGTGACACGCATATGAACCGATTTAAAATATACTAAAATGAATGTACAAAATGCATAACGATCTTTTCAATTTGGACCCCTTTTTGACCCCTTAAAAAATATTTTAACCGGATAAAGATCCATAAAAGAACGATCCATAAAAAAATCCAATCATTTGAGGCAATAGCGCCGCTTTAATTTCGGAAGATATAGAGTTTTAAAATATGGAGAGAGACAGACAGACAAACAGGCATAGTAAGTTTTATAAATTAGATTTAAATACGTCTTAAGATCGAGTACTGATGTCACATATGGAGTAGTGCCGTTTCATTGCCTTGGTAAAATACAAAATTAGCTCCGCAATATCGTGGGAGATGATCTCTCTCTGTCTTTCACGGCTCTTTACCACAGAAGAGACGTTGTTAGTCTTGCTTTATTCCAACGGTATTTCCATGTAAAGTGCTCAACAACGCTCAAACCTCTTATTCCTTATTCACACCAAGAACTCGTTTCTTACCACAAGCGAAAACAATTTTTCTTTCTTACTCAACGTGACTAGTGTCAGCCAGAATATTCTTTAAAAGAGTTTATTAACCTAAACTTCTGATTTCTGCAATACATTAGCACGAAATAAATTTCCTGTCGACAACATAACCGTTCTGAAATCCAATGCCAGTAAAAACTTTTGTGTACTCTAACATCATAAGTAATAAAATTTCCTGGGTACTAATAATCATTAACCTTTCGATTGGTTTTTTGCAATATTACGTGTTGACTCATTAGTAAAAATATCTATAAATTCAATAAAAAAGCCGAAATGAGAATGGAATCGAAACTGTTAGAAATACGCATTTTATTATGCTCACAAAGATGGGATTTAAAATAGAATTAAAAGAATAATATACAGCGCATCACAAAAGTAAGTGCACCCCTCACGTTTCTGCAAATATTTAAGTATATCTCTTCATGGGAAAAATGATACTTTGGCACAATGCCCTTCAAAATAACTCAAAATATAACCATTAAAAGCTAAACCCCAGCCAACAAAAGGGAGTACTTCCCTAAGAATATACACCCCTATATGTCCAAATTGAGTACTAGTGTTACTAGGTCCATATATGCATAATGATCACGTGCGTTCAAATTTGTAGTGTGGTTCGCACACTCTCTTATACTGATCACTAAAAGTTCGAACATGGCACCACACGGTAAAGAACTCTCTGAAGATCTTACATGACGTATTGTTGCGCGACATGAAGATGGCCAATGCTGCTAGAGGATTGCCTGCGCCTTGAAACTGAGCTGCTGCACAGTGTTTAGGATTATCTAGTGTTTTAAAAGAGCAGGGTCGACTCAGCACACGCATCGGGTAGGTCGTCTAAAGAAGCTGAGCGTCACACCAAAATGCTTTCTTTGAATGATCGGCGTAGGAGTGCTGTTAGCATTGCTGAAAGGGTTGAAGAGGTGGGGGGAGGGTCAGCTTGTTAGTGTTCAGACCACACACGTCAAATTGGTGTGTATGGCTGTCATTTCTGATGACCATACTCAAAGAAGCCCGCAAACAGTTTGCTGAAGGCATGTCAACAAAGTATGTAGATTACTAGAACCATAGATTATTGGAACTATAGATTATTGGAACCATAGATTACTGGAACCATAGATTATTGGAACCATAGATTACTGGAACTATAGATTATTGGAACCATAGATTACTGGAACCATAGATTATTGGAACCATAGATTATTGGAACCATAGATTATTGGAACCATAGATTACTGGAACTATGGTCTGATGAGATGATTATTAATTTGTTTGGTTCCGATGGCTTTAAGCATGTGTGGCGACGACCAGATGAGGAGTACAAAGATACGT
Source organism: Euprymna scolopes (assembly GCF_053919585.1). Taxonomy (NCBI): domain Eukaryota; kingdom Metazoa; phylum Mollusca; class Cephalopoda; order Sepiida; family Sepiolidae; genus Euprymna; species Euprymna scolopes. Next base: position 145,413,412 of record NC_136489.1, read on the forward strand.
ATGCCATGCCTACAGTCAAGCATGGTGGTGGAAATGTCATGGTTTGGGATTGCAGGTGTTGGTGAGTTACATTTCATTGGGGGGGGGGGGTGAAGTCCAACATGTACTGTGAAATGACATGATCCTCTCTATCCTGAAACTTGGTCGTGAGACAGTATTCTAGCATAACAATGCCCCCTTCCAAAAAACACCCCAAGACGACCACTGCTTTACTAAAGAGGCTAAGGGTAAATGCGAGAGACTGGTCAAGCATTTCTCCAGACTTGAACCATGCCACAAACTAAAGGGATCCTCAAACGGAAGGTAGATGTGTGCAAAATCTCAAACATCCGCCAGCTGTGTAGTTCTGGTAAACTGCACAGGAGAGTAAATACAGTTTTGGATAATAATAGTGACCACACAAACTATTGACACTAGACATGGTGTGTGTTAATGTTGACAACTTTTTGTAAGGGGTATACTCACTTTTGTTGCCAGAGATTTATCTTTTAATGGTTATATTCTGAGTTATAAATCAACTCTGTTATATAAGCTGCACACAAATTACTTGTCATTTTGTCAGTGTTGTCCCATAAAGAGATATACTTAAATATTTGCAGAAACGTAAGAGGTATACTCACTTTTGTGATACACTGTATATAAACAGGGTCGGCTTTGAAATCTTATATAATATACTGGTTTTAATAGAAAAGTGGGTGTGCAGAAAAAAGTTTGTTTTGCGATAACATTCGAAAGTTAATGTCTACTTCCTGCTGTGATTACGCGTATCCGAAAATAAACAGCCCCTTTTCCTCAGAAAATGTAATTTTAGAACAAATCGAGAAATTAGATAAAGGAAGAAAAATATCCATTATTGAAAAGTAAATAAACAAAACTTTTTCCTCCTTTGTTGTTTTATTTTTAGAATTTATGAACTGTTTCTTTTTCTTGTTGTTTTTATCTGCGTGTACGATTTCTCGCTTCCTTTTCGTCCGTCCCCGTTTACAAATGAAACGAAAATACGAATCCAATTTCAATTCAGTGTTATTCAAATTTAACTGGAGTTTTGAAGTCAAGAAACTCATAAATATATTTCTGGCGACAACAGGAAAAATAATACAGAACATATAAAGTAAATCATTGAAACTACGATATGTGTTATAAATAATTCTATTAGAAAAATCTCTCATCATTCGCTGTGAAATATTTAAGATATTCTTGTTGTATAATAAAAATAATTGTTAGACTATGAATATGTACAGTAGTACACTGTACACTAGTACAGGTTTGGGCACGTAAATCGCTGCGGTCATCATGATTTACCATACTCGAAACAAACATATGCTGAGAGTGTATTGTAACCTGATCTGACGCGAGGGCTCAATTCAACGAGCTATGCTATACAAATCAGACTGAAAGCAATATGAGATTACCCACAAAAATGAGACCACAAAATACAGAGTAAACAAAGATTATATTTAGAGTCAGTCCACTTTGGAATATCGTTATTTATTACTTTTTAAGGATGATTAACTTAAAATCAACTTTTCTTGATTCCATGTGTTGTTCCTCTATTCTTTTGTTCTACTTCTGTTGCAGTTTCTATATGTCCAGTTTGCACTTGTAGTTCATGTGTGCTAGTTTCTGTATTCAAAGGTTTTCGTTAATATTTCAAGCGTTTTCATTAATGTTATTCCCCTCATTCCAATCTCTCCTGTTCTTTTTTCTTCTACTATTTTGAGATTATCTTTATTTTCCATGTCCTTTTCAACTCTCTGGCCAGTTTCGTGTATTTGTTTCGCTTCTTCGTCTCCTTGATATTCACATTGTGCTCATAGGGGACGGCCTAATAGAGGACGGCCTAATAGAGGACGGCCTGATAGGGGACGGCCTTATAGGGGACGGCGAAAACTATGATCTAGTAGGACTTTTTCTTCTTGTTACGCATTATGGCATCCAGTCTCCTTACTTGGATTTGGATGGGTTTATATATTTGTATCTCCATGTCCCATAGGATTCTGTGATTTCTGTTTTCAAGTACTGTTTCGGGGTTGTGCTTATACCAGGTGTTTGCGTGTTCAATATACAGTTGTTGGAATAATTTCCAGTGTATTGCTTTCTCCACTTGATCATGTCTATTCTTATATTTTTTACGGCTAGTTTGCTGCCTTCACTTATGCGGTTTATCGTTTAATTTCTTTGCCCACAGATTCTGCATTTTCTTGTGTCTTGTCGATCTTTACTTGGTTTTAATCACGTTATCTTGTGTGGATGTCATTAGTGATTCAGTTTCGTGAGTCTCATCTTTTTTTTTATCCTTATGAATCGTCTGTGTAGCTGCTTCTCTTCTCATTTTCCTTTTCTTATCTTTTGGTTTAGCCTTTTTGTGTTCTGCGTTATGTATTTTTCTAGTTCTTTTTGTGTCATTCACTTCCATACAAACCAGTCCTCTTCCTGCATTTTTCCTTTTCACATAGAGTCGGTAAAAATCATTCTTTTGGTGTAATGCATTACTTATAGTCATAGGTTCCCTGGCCTTCTAGTCAAGATGCCTCAGTTCTTCCTTGAGCCAGCCTATAAATGGTCCAAACTATCTTACGAGTAAAAGTGCTCATGTGTTTATACCTTTTAATGTGTTCCTACTGTATAGTTTAGTTTCTATCAGTGGCGGTTCGTGCATGGAGCTGTGGGACTGCAGCACCCCCAAGTTACTTCTACACAATATTAATGATAAAATTAAAAATAATACGTTTGTTTATTATTTTTATTATTATTATTGTTTCTTTTGTTTGTTTGTTTTTGTTTTTTTTTCTATGTGTACATTATAAAATCATTAACTTTAATGTCGGTATCTCCAAATGCATATAATAACAAAAATAAAACTTGCTTCGAGCTGTGAAATTCACAGTTACACTTTCTTAATGAAATGCGCGGATTAGACGCTTTAGGCAGCCGATGAAAGCCTCTTGAAGAACTGTCGCTTGGCGCAGTTCTGTGTCGTGAAATTCGTTGTTTGCTTAGAGTGTGCGCCTGTATAGATATGATTGAAAAAAAAAGGAGGTTTACTTATATTTTTTAAAAATTATTATTAAAATCTGCACATAACGTGTTGTGCTATTTTTTTTAAATACGCACACTTTTAGCGTTGCGATTTAAGTCGGTAGCAGACGGAAATATATAATATGCAGAAACTGTTTATTTTTATTTATTAAAAGTATTCGGGAATTTAGCAGTGAAGCTAACACGCGGCCAAGGGTAAAAACCAAATATACAATAAATAAATCTTACCATAAAAATAAAGTTACTTTTCCATCTACCTGCCTTTTTGTTTGTTTCTTTAAAGTAGTTTTAAATGCTATTTATTTTGCAACAACTAAACTTTACAAAAAAAAACCTGTTTACATTTTTTTCCTAGAAGCAAAAAAGCGAAGAAACAGTTTATGTTGAAAATACATTTTAGTTAGAAAACTTTTTAATGTGTATGTTTTAGATATAAAAAATAGCATTTATTTGCCTCCGACAAGGACAATGTTAGAAGTTTTACACTTTGAAAAATGGATTTTTTACACAAGATTTCTTAATTAAAATGTGTTTGTAAGTAAAAAAAAAACACAGTTTTTTATAATTATGCATTTTTAAACTTTACATTGAATTTGTTAGTAGATTGGTCAGATAATACGCATTAAAAAAAGTAATTAGAAATCCTTCTGGACTGAGACAATTTAAATTTTTTGTTTTTTGGGGAAGAAAGCTACATTAAAATTCGATGTTTTATAATGCTTATATATGACATCATATTTTCTTATAATAAATCTCCACTTTATGTCGATCTTTACCGGCATGGGAAGGTCAGTAAATAGCCAAGTTTGTTCTTTTTATATGAAAAGCAAGTTGTTAAAAGATTTGTAAATACAATTTTGTATCTTTAAATATTTTTGTTTGTTGGCTCACTATATAAAAATGTAAACTTTTTTATTTTGCATTTTATTTACAAATACGTTTTGTTATAAATACATCTTTAAAAATAAATTTTGTAAATAAAACTGTTATTAAATAAAACGCTATTTTCAAATAGTAAACTCCTAAATTAACCCTCGTAGGGAGGCAGGTAAATTTCAAAGTTCTTCTTTTTTGTTTTTATAAAAAATAAGTTATTTTTAAAAATGTTTTTCGTTTGTTTGCAAAAAAAAAAAAAAAAAAAAACGCAAACTTTTATTTAATCTGAAAAGGAATAAATATATATATATATTATTTTTATTCTGTAAAGTGTACATAATTTAAAAAAATCTTTTTAATAAAAAGTTTTTGCGTATTATCCATTTCTGATTGATTATTTGTCTTTGTTATATAATTGAATATTTATTTGAATGTTTGTTTATTATTTGATTAAATATTTATTTATATATTCGAATTCCTTTACACGATATTAAAAAAAAACGTAAAATTTTTGAAGCAGCACCCCCACTAATCTCAGGCACGAGCCGCCACTGGTTTCTATGAGTTTTCTTGCTCTTCTCAAGTATTCTATTTCAATTTTCTCTTTCATTTTTTTTTTTTTTACAAAGGCAACACCACATTATCAAGGCCCAGAGGCCACTCAAGGATAAGGGTTAAAGAGTGTACAGTAGAAATTGGTCAATATAGTAATCATTAGTAATGAAAATTTGGTAAATTTAATAACTTATATGGAACGGCTCATCAAGAACTTATTTACTTTAGACTTGAACACAACCATATTGTAGTCAGCCGGAAAGCAGGAAAAAGGAAGACAATTCCACAGGCGTGCAGTTCTAAGAAAAAAGCTTTGTTCATGGAATCTACGTTTAGGTTTAGGCACAGATAAAGAGTGGAGGAAATTATTGATAGTGTTTACAGCTAGACGAGTGTTTCTTGTGAAAGTTTGGCGAGGGGGGACCATAGATTGAAGCTCAGTTGAACACTTTCCATGAAAATAACGATACATCAGAGACAAACTCGCAACATCTCTTCTGTGAGATAGAGGTTGCAAGGAGGAGAAAAGGACATCTCCTACGAGGCTACGAAGTCTATTTTGAACTCTATCAAGGCAGGACAAGTCCTTTCTAGCAGCTCCTGCCCAGATGTGGCAACAGTATTCCATCCTTGGACGTACCTGGCTTTTATATAGGTAGAGAATAGCATCAGCAGTGAGATATCTACTGGATCGATAGAAAGATCCCACCATTTTTCCAGCGGCCTTGGCAACAGATTTGATATACGTGTTCCATTTAAGATCAGGAGTAATGGTCAAGCCCAGAAGCTTGTCAAAACTTGAGGCCTCCTGAAGACAAGAGCCATTCATTTCAATTGATGACAAATGTGAATTAGAATGTTGATGATGTAAAGAGAGAAGCTTGGTTTTAGATGCATTAAAAGTAACCAGCCACTCCTTTCCCCATTGTACTACGTGCTCAAGATCAGAGGAGAGAGAATTGGAGAGAACTTGGTCGTTTACTGTCTTAGATGTGGTACCATAAATGGTAGTGTCGTCAGCATAAATGTCTACAAATGATGTAAGGATATGATTTGGAAGATCATTAATGTAGATCAGGAAAAGCGTTGGGCCCAGGATGGATCCCTGAGGGACACCGGCATTAATACTGTGAGCTTCTGATTTTTGCCCCTCAACTACTACTCTTATGAACCTATCAGAAAGAAATGATTTAATAATTGAGAAGACTTTTCCAGCTATACCATAGCTAGCGATCTTATGAAGTAAACCTTTATGCCATACCCTATCAAAGGCTTTAGATATGTCAAGAGCAATTGCCATAGAAAGATTGCCACCGTCGAGAGATTTGCTAATCCTATGCGATATAACTGTAAGGACATCTGCTGTAGATCTAGCATAACGGAAACCATATTGAGTGTCACTAAGAAGGTTATTTTTGTTGAGATGTTTGATTACTTCTGTATTTAACACAGATTCTAGCAACTTACTCATGACGCACAGGAGACTTATTGGCCTGTACTGAGAGGGGGATGAGCGATCACCTGAATTCTTAAATACAGGGCATACTAATGAGATTTTCCAGGGAGATGGGAAACTATTCTCCTTAAGACAACGTTTAAACAGTTTTGTAAGTATGGGCGCTAGTTCAGGTTGAAGTTTTTTGAGTACTATAATTGGAATACCATCAGGGCCAGTTGCTTTACTCGAATCAAGGTTTTTGATTAGCTTCGCAACATCACGTACAGATATACGTATATCACATAGCGTGTTTTCTGATACAGGAGGAAATATTGGGGGTTGGCGGTCTTGGTCGCAAAGGGTAGAATTAGCTGCAAAGTTCTTGACAAAGAGTTTGGCTTTGTCTGATGCTGACGAGATTACCTCAGGTCCATTGATAATAGTTGGGATGGAGCACACGCTTCTGTTCAGGATTCTGTTTGCTATTTGCCAAAACTGGTGGGAACCAAGCCGCTGCTCAGCTACTTTGGACTTAACAGATTGAGCATACAACTCTCTTGCGTTCCTTATTACTTTCTTACAATGGTTGCTGGCAGTCCTGAAAACGGCTTTAGTTTCCATACATCTATTACGTTTGAAGCAGTGGAAAAAGTGATTTCTGTGCGCAATGGCAGCAGCACATTTTGGAGAGAACCATGGCTGGCTGTTAGGTTTTTGCTGAAACCTTTTAGAGGGTATGAAATGGTCAATACCTACAATTAACCATTCAGTTAGGTCTAATACTATAGAGGACACATCCTTTTTAAACATGGAATGCAGAGGTAGATCAGATATAAATGTACGGAAGCTATCCCAGTCAGCCTTAGTGTATCGATATACTGTACGATGAAGAGGTACGTCTGGGGACTTATTACATTTCATTTTTATCTTAATTGATACAACAGAGTGGTCGGAAGATCCAAGAGGCGACAGAACAGAAACTGAACATAGTTCAGGGCAAGTTGTGAGAAAAAGGTCTAGTAGGCTCGCATACTGGCCGTCATTATCGGGCACACGGGTAGGTTCCTGAACAATCTGAGTGAGGTCATAGGCAATGGAGAAATCATGACAGAACCTCCCCTCATCATCGGTCTTGTTTGAGTGGGTCAACCATTCGACGTTGTGAACATTGAAGTCTCCACATACGTGAATGTTAGCTGAAGGATAAGTAGAAAGGACTTGGTCAATTTTCTCAGATATGCTTTGAAAGATAGTAACTCCGCTGTTGTGGGGGCGATAGAGAGTAAATATAAATGCAGTAGTGTGAGCTAAAGCAACCCGGAAGCACATATAGGGTAAGTTAGGATCTTCCCTGGAGATGTCCCTCCCACATGGAAAGCTATCTTTAATATAGGCACATATTCCATGCCCATGGCGATCTTGGGGGTCAGATTTAGAAGTTAAGTTAGAGTATCCTGAAATTGCAAACTCATCTAGGGAAATAGCCTGTCCAATGCCAGTTTCACTTAAAAATAAAATAATCATTTTTGTTGCTTTGATGTTGTTTGCCTCCAGTTTTTCTTTTCTTATAACTAGCAGTGCGCACTTTTCCGTGTCGAATTCCATTCGGATATCCTGGCTGAAAATTCTAGTTGTTTATTAGTGCCTCTAGTTCCTTTTTGTTTCTTATGAAAATTTTCAGGTCCTTCATATACATTAGGTGGTTCATTCTTTCGTCTGCATTAGTAAAATTGTATCCGGCTTGAAATTTCCTTAGTATCTTGTTAAGGGAAAACATGGTTATGATGACCCATTGTGGTGATAGGGAATCTTTATATTTTTTTACCTCAGTTACGTATTGTATTTCAGCTCTAGCAGGCTTTTGCTCTGAGTTCTGCAAGAAAACTATGCTACTCTTAGCAGCGTTCATTCAGTTATGGCTTGTCGCGTGTTAACTTTCGGATCAAGATCAAAGTGCAGTATCTGTTCTTCAGATGCTACTCTTCAATTTCTTGTTCACTGTCAGTGGATGAGAAATCTTTCACAACTGAGACATTTTTAATTTTTGTTCCTTTCTCCACGTTAAAAATGACCCTGGCGTCTAACTCTGTCCCATGGGGAGGAAAAGTAAATAGGAGCTTTAGTTGAATACGTTGGAGTGTTATATTTTGATTTAAATTGTTTTGTTCTTACTGTTTAATATGTTATATCTTCATTTAACCCGCTTTGTTCTTACTATTAAAAAAATAGATATGCAAATTCAGTTTCTTGCCACGTGATTTTGCACGTGCTCCTTTTTCTTTAAAAGACTGAGTTCTTTCTCTCTTGCTTTAGTATCTGTGAACTTTGTTCAATAAATCCTTGGAAAGAGGTTTTGCGTCTTCATTTACTTACAACACTACAATTTATTGAACAAAATTTTATTTCCTTCATGGAGAAGATCATTCGTCTGGACAAATTTGACGTATCCTCGGCAGACCCTCAAGCTAGCAAGCTTTGGAGATTGTTGTATCGTAACTTTATTAACACTATTTATCAACTATTGCTTCGTTAAACCATGATAAAATTGAAGTTCTTTATTTAAACATCGGTCCCACCGTTGCTGACGTTATCGAGGGTTGTTCAGGATTTAAACACGCTGTCGAATTACTGAAAGGTGTTTACAAGTCTCCAAGCGTTATTCATGCTAGACATCTGCTTTCGACGCGTCTGCAACAAGAAAACAAGTCTGTCGACCAATATTTTCAGGTCTTGAATCGACTTGGCGCTGACTGTTACTTTAAAGACGTTACTGCTACTACTTACCGGGATGAATCTGTCCGTGATGCGTTTATACGTGATCTCCGGTCCTCAGTAATACGTGCTAGACTACTTGAAACTGATACGCTAACTCTCAAAGAGGTTACTCAATGTGCTAGGGCTTTAGAACAAGATCACTTTTGTGCTGAATCATACGCTTCCCTGATTGGAGCAGCCGCTGTTATTACTATTACTTCTATTAAAATTAATCTACTGATCCTGCTGAGGATGCCACTATTACTAAAATTTCTGATACTATTGGTTCTCGTATGAAGTGGGACTCTGTACAATTTTCTGCTGCCCTTCCTGCTCATGGCAAGTGTTACAACTGTAGAGGGAGACGTCGCTTTAAGGATGATCACCGTCATTGTCCTGCCCGCGATAAGGTATGTTGAAACTGTGGTAAACTCGGTCATTTCTCCAAAGTTTGCCGTTCTGCTATCTACTATTTACTATCTTCACGTTCAACTTCTGCTATTATGGTAGCCCATGCTAAAGGTGGTGATAGGTGCCTCCCATTACTAAAATTGTTGAATTAAAAGGAAAAATTAACTGCCCTCATAGACATCGGCAGTTCTGATAACTTTATCAGTGCTTGTATTGTTAAAACAATGAAGCTGTCTACTTCAAAACGTAATTCCGTAATTTCCATGGAATCATCCGCCGTTTCCTTCAAACTATCGGAATATTGCACGGAGAACATTTACTTCAATGGTTACGAATATAAACCAATTGACTTTACAGTGCTTCCTGATTCCTGTATTGATATTATACTCGGAGTGCCTTTTTTAAAACTACATCAGGGTATCACAAAATTCTTTTGTTGGACCTCAGGATATTCTTAAAATCTGTGCCCTAACCAAGATCAGCTGTGCCCCTGTGAAATTGTTTCAAAACTTAACCCCTGATTGCAAACCTATTGCTATTAAATACCGAAATTACCGTGCGGAGGATGCTCGATTCATTGAAAAGGAAATTCTACAACTGCCTAAGGATGATGTAATTGAAACAAGTGGCGTGCTCAGATTGTTGTGACTTTGTCACCTAATAAAAAGAAACGATTAGTAGTTGATTTCTCCCAAACTATTAATCGTTTCACCTAACTTGATGCATACCCTTTGCCTCGGATTGAGGATCCCGTGAACCAAATAGCCCAATATCGTATATTTAGTAAAATTGACTTATCTAAAATGTACTATCAGAACGAAATTTGTCCCGAAGATCGGCCCTACATGGCCTTTCAAGCTGGAAATCGTTTGTACCAATTCAAACAAATACCCATGGGTGTCACTAATGGAGGGTTCTGCTTTTCAACGGTTTATGAATTCTTTCATTTCTGACAAGAAATTATCTGGAACTTTTTCATATATAGATGATATTACTATTTGCGGTAAAACTCAGGAGGAACATAATGTTAATTTGGAATGTTTTTTAAAGGCTGCCTCGACATATAACCTCGAAATAAACCGAGAAAAATCAAAGTTTTCACTTCATTCCATCAATTTGCTTGGGTACCAATTTTGTAATGTGACTATGCAACCAGATACGGAGCCTCCCCTTCCAATTCAGATTCGTTGAAGAGGTGTCTTGGAATGTTTTCGTACTACGCGAAATGGATACCTACAGTCATGATCATATTTATTGGCACGGTCCTATAAAAACCTCATTTTGTCTTAAAAAATCCTTCAGAAAAGAGTTAAATCAAAGGAAATCACAAAAGTATAATATATATTTCTAACTGCTCTTTCCAACTCAAAAATCGAATTAAAAAACAATTAATAATAAAGAAATTACAAACGATATTTCAAAATTCCCTTGTTCAAATTTATTGGCACCGTAATTCTAATGATCGATTGTATGGCCTTTAGCCTTAATTACTTGCTGTAGTCGTTTATTATATTTTTCCACTAACTGGTAGCATTCTTCAGCAGTAAATTTAGCCCATTTCTCCTGACAAGAATCCTCTAACTGAGCGAGGTTCTTAAATTTCCTCTCCATTATCCTCAATTTTAAAATCCTCCATAATTTTTCAATGGGATTGAGGTCTGGGCTCTGGGATGGCCACTTCAAAACATCGATATTGTTGTCATCAAGCCATTTCTTAGTCAGATTAGCCGAATGCTTTGGGTCATAATCTTGTATGAAGCACCAACCTCGACTAAATGGCAGCTCTCTAGCAGAGTCCTTCATGTTTTCATTCAGGATTTTAACATAATCCTTCTTTTTTCATGATGCCTGTGACCTTAACAAGTCATCTTGGTCCAATGGCAGAAAAGCATCCTCAAAACATAAAACTTCCTCGCCGTGCTTAACAGTTGATATGGGTTCTTAGTCAAGAAGGCTTCGCTAAATTTTATGTAAACAGAAGAAATACTATTATGGCCGAATAACTCAAATTTCGTTTCGTCGGACCATATAACATGTTTCCAGAAGGCAGCATCTTTATCAATATGGCGCTTTGCGAACTCTAGCCTTGCTTTCAGATGCACGGGTGTCAATAAGGGAGTCTTCCTCGGGCGACATGCTTTCAAACGAGCTCTCTTCAAAACTCTACCAACTGTGTGTTGAGACACGTTCACTCCAGAGCATATCTGTTCCTCTACAATCTCCCCAGCAGTGATCCTTGGGTTTTGCTTGACACGTTGAACTATTTTTCGCTCTGCTCTCGCAGACAGTAGCCTTTTTCTCCCTCGAACTTCCAAATTCATAACGTGACATTGTGATTTGAACTTCTTTACGATGGTTCGAACGGTGGATTTAGGAAAGTTTAGCTTCTTAGAAATCTTATCATAGCCCTTTCCTTTGGAATGACACGCTATCACACACTTCCTGAGGTCTTCGCTGTGTTCCTTAGTCTTAACCATAAGGAAAATTACTTGATTTAAATTAATTCAAAGCAAACGCTGTCTAAAAATTATCTGAAAAAGAAAAATGTTAAAAATTAACATTAAATAAGCATAATAAGGCTAAAAAAGGGTAACGAAACCATGTCAAACATGAAATTGGTTGTAATTATATTGGTAATAGATGAAAATAATAAACCGTGCCAATAATTTTGAACACGGTAATTTAGAAATTTCGTTTGTAATTTCTTTAGTATTCAATTTTTGTTTTGAAATCCAATTGTTGCATCGGAAAGAGCAGTTAAAATACATATGATACTGCATAATAACCTTCGATTCTGACCATTTTTATGAGATTTTATTAACAAAATATGATTTTTATTGGACCATGCCAATAAATATGATCAAGACTGTATTCATACAAAATTCGTCCACTGGTCGAAAATAAACAATTTCCCGTTTTCCTTTGAAAAACTTAAGAAAGACGTTGCCGAATCGTCTGTACAAGTTATTGCTGATGAATTATCATTTTCTACTGAAACCGATACCTCAGAAAAGGCTATCGGAAGCACTCTTCTACAGGCCGAGAGGCCTGTAGCGTTCTTTTCTCGATCGCTAAACCCATCTGAAATACGACTTCACATAGTCGAGAAAGAGGCTTGTGCCATAGTCGAATACGTCCGAAAATGGAGGGATCTCCTTGCTGGGAAGCTCTTTACTATTGTAACAGACCAGCAAGCCCTATCTTTTATGTTTAAATCTGCTAACCGAGGAAAAATTAAAAATGATAAAATCATACGGTGGAAAATAGAACTTCTTCCGTTGTCATACGACATAAAACACCGCCCCGGAAGTGAAAACATTGTTGCCGATGCATTATAGAGAGTATGTGGTGCTGCTGCTTCTTCCTTGGAAGAACTAAAGTTACTACACAATTCATTAATACATCCTGGAGTACAGCGTTTTTGGCATTTTGTAAGGTCACGAAATATGCCATATTCAATTGATGAAGTTCGACGTGTGACATCTGAATGTACGACTTGTGCCAAAATAAAACCTTAATTCTTCGAGTCTACTAATAATACACTGATCTGTTCTAATGCTCCCTTTCAGTGCCTCTCCATAGACTACAAAGGACCTGTCCCGGTATCTTCGATGGGATATCGTTACATATTTACTGTTGTCAATGAATTCAGTCGATTTCCTTTTGATTTCCTTTGTCCCGATTGTTCTTCGCAAACCACAATCCAGTGCCTGACAAATATTTTCTCCATATTCGGACTCCCCTCATTTATCCATCCCGATCGGGGAACTTCGTTTATGTCGGAAGAATTCAAAAAAATTTTACACGACTTGGAATTGGATCCAGCAACACTACTGCATACAACCCAAGAGGTAACAGTCAATGCAAGCGCTACAACGGTATTATTTGGAACATTCTGTTATTAGCTCTGGAATCTAGACAATTACCCCTTAGCGGTTGGCAGAATGTTCTACAGGATGTGTTAAATGCTATTCGCTCCCTGCTGTGCACTACTACAAATGCAACTCCTCACGAACGCATGTTCAACTTTGAAAGGTGCCCTTCCACTGGTACTGCTTTACCTGTTTGGCTCTGTGACCCTGGGGAGGTATTATTAAAACGGTTTGGTAATAGGAGCAAATATGACCCGATTGTCGAGGTAGTGGAACTCCTCGAAGCTAACCTTACACATGCAAGAATACGACATAATGATGGCTAGGAAGATTCAGTAGCGCTAAGACATCTAGTTATCTTTCCATGCTCTGATAGACCTCAAAATCCTGCTAAAAGTATTCAACCTAACATTGCAAATGCATACCCAACCCAGTCGACCGAAACAAGTCCTGTTAGTACTACACCTAATACAGAAAATGAATTTAACTATAAAAACCAGAACCCTGAGAACCAACCTTCCCAGAGGACCACCGATTCTTCGAATAGCGAACTATCCCCACGCCGAACTAACAGAATTCGCAGACCAGTCGATCGACTGGATTTATAAAACAAAAAATCTGTTTACAATCTCTTTTACAAGTGGGGAAGATTGTTATATTTTCATTTAAACTGTTTTGTTCGTAGTATTGAAAAAGATAATATGCAAATTCAGTTTCTTGCTACGTGATTTTGCACGTGTTCCTTTTTCTTTAAAAGACTGAGTTCTTTCTCTCTTGCTTTAGTAGCTGTGAATTTTGTTCAATAAATCCTTGAAAAGAGGTTTTGTTTTACGTCTTCATTTACTTATAACACTACAGGGTAACAGAGATCCGATTTGCCATATTGATTCATATGCACATCGAAAATTTCAAACATCTGACATTGTATCTTTTTAGAATGGGTTACCGCATGGATGATATTTAAATTTGAAGTCACGCTGTTATTTTAGCATACCATGTATACTTTTATGTTTACTATTTTGATTTTCTATTTGAGGTATACTTTTATAGAATTTTCAGTACAACGACGCATGAAATAGACTGTTGCACCTTAAGTAAGGTAACTTACATAGAAAAAAACACTCTGCTGCAATACTAATCTTTCTGACTGGCGGAAAACAAGCCATCGGTGGTGTGAAGGGATTTTGAAATGGTTGAAAAAAATAAGAGGTCGACTTGGACTGATGGTTCAACCATCCAAGATATACAATGATTGATTATTCTTATCTGTAAAAAACAAAGAGCAGGGATAAAATTTAGTTGTTTTTTATTCAGTGCGAATATTTCTATCACGATGAAATATTCTAGGATTATCGTAATAGATTTATCTTATCTAATCCTAATCAATGCGACAATTGATATACAAAACCTAAAAAAAAGAAAAACGTAAAAAACTAACGTAACATTATACTGTGTGTTATAAATTATTAAATGCCAATGTCTTTCGCTTATCACAATTATATTTACATAGAAAATGGATTATGTTTTAATTCTGAGACACAACATAACATTTTGCATTATCATATAATAACACATTATATATATAACATATAATAACATACAATATATATAACATATAATAACATATTATATATATAACATATAATAACATATTATATATATAACATATAATAACATATTATATATATAACATATAACATATTATATATATATAACATATAACATATTATATATATAACATATAATAACATATTATATATATAACATATAATAACATATTATATATATAACATATAATAACATATTATATATATAACATATAATAACGTATTATATATCATATAATAAAATATTATATATATAACATATAATAACACATATATATAACATATAATAACATATTATATATGTAACATATAATAACATATTATATATAACATATTACATATATAACATATAATAACATATTATATATATAACATGTAATAACATATTATATATATATCATATAATAACATATTATATATATAACATATAATAACATACATATAACATATAATAACATATTACATATATAACATACAATAACATATTATATATAACATATTATATATATAACATATACTAACATATTATATATATAACATATAATAACATATTATATATATAACATATAATAACATATTATATATATATCATATAATAACATGTTATATATAACATATAATAACATATTATATCTATAACATATAATAACATATATATAACATATAATAACATATTATATATATAACATATTGTATATATAACATATAATAACATATTATATATAACATATAATAACATATTATATATATAACATATAATAACATATTATATATATAACATATAATAACATACTATATGTATATAACATATAATAAAATATTATATATATAACATATGATAACATATTATATATAACATATAATAACATACTATATGTATATAACATATAATAACATATAATATATATCATATAGTAACATATTATATATATAACATATAATAACATATTATATATAACATATGATAACATATTATATATATAAAATATTATAACATATTAAATATATAACATATAATAACATATTATATATGTCATATAATAACATATTATAACATATAATAACATATTATATATATAACATATAATAACATATTATATATATCATATAATAAAATATTATATATATAACATATAATAAAATATTATATATATAATATATAATAACATATTATATATATATCATATAATAACATATTATATATATAACATATAATAAAATATTGTATATATAACAGATAATAACATATTATATATATGACATATAATAACATATTATAGATATAACATATAATAACATATTATATATATCATATAATAACACATTATATATATAAAATATAATAAAATATTATATAGATAACATATAATAACATATTATATATATAACAGATAATAAAATATTATATATATCATATAATAAAATATTATATATAACATATAATAAAATATTATATATAACATATAATAACATATTATATATATCATATAATAACATATTTTATATATAACATATAATAAAATATTATATATATAACATATAATAACATATATATACCATATAATAACATATTATATATAACATATAATAACATATTATATATAACATATAATAACATATTATATATATATATATATCATATAATAACATATTATATATATCATATAATAACATATTATATATATCATATAATAACATATTATATATATAACATATAATAAAATATTATATATATAACATATAATAACATATTATATATATAACATATAATAACATATTATATATATAACATATGATAACATATTATATATATAACATATAATAACATATTATATATATAACATATAATAACATATTGTATATATAACATATAATAACATGCCAACACTCACAAACAGCTTTAATTAGTCTTAATTTGTACTTTTAAACAGTTTCTAATAAATTGATATTCTGTAATATACATATATAATCTGCGTTGACGTAGTCTCTTATATACACTCAACAGTTTCAGCGATAGTAAAACGTTTGATGTTTCTGTGATGTGGAGAACAGATATCACACTTTGATTTTTGCCAAAAACCAAAGAAATGATAAAATAATATTTTTATGCTTAAATGAATGCAATCATTTTTAGTTTTTTTATTTATTTATAGCTTTTTGATATGATAATTACCTCATCCGTTTTAAGATTATGGGATAATCTTCTAGTTAATTGAGTTAGGGGTGATGTATTATGAGGCGATCCTCCCAGGGATTATCTTATTTTGGGAGGATAAGGAAGGGTAGGTATGTAGCATTACCATACTTGAAGGCATTATCTTATCCTTTTACGACAGCGATTCTCCTAGGTATTTTGAAGAGGGTATTGTAGTATCTGTTCTTTTGTGAAGATACTATCAACCCAGGCATTACTACTTTTTTCTTTGGGGGAAGGTAATAATTTTGCAAGGCTTTATTTTCTATTTTTGGAAGAGGTAGTGTAGTACATTTTCATTCGTCCTGACACATTACTCGTATTTGAAGGCAGTATAGTGTATGGCTTTTTCTCATGATATCATCTTCCCAGTAATAGTATACTATCTGATCTGTTGTCATGGTATCATCCTCTTTGTGGGAGGGTAGCGTGTAATGTTCATCCATCCTCTTTGTTTTTACATCCTCAATGTATGTAGTTCGGTTACCATTATATTATCCTCCCAATCGAGCAAAAATATACGACCAGAGGGAGCATATATTTTCTAGTACACACACACACACACACACACACACACACACACACACACACACACACACACACACACACACACACACATATATATATAGATATATTCAGATATGCGTGTTTAGTCGTCACAATGACTCAACAGTGCGACTAGTTCTAGTGAGGTTCAAAAGTGACTGGAGTTCGACACTCTACCAACTGAGCTAAAATCAACATAGGTATAGTGAGGGAAATTGTATCACATTAAATTTTATTTTTTTTGTGATATTCATAATTGAAACCTGTTCAATTATTTTTACGGAAGAGCATTGCATCAATGCTACGTCGAAATTATTGTTTGCTTTGCAGATTGCTCTACTGATAGGGAAGCTTATATATGCATATTAGATGTCCAATCTCTAATATCAAACTAGTTTGGAAGCGCAAGACTTGGTGTGAACTTTCTGTAGTTCTATGCATAGTGCAATTTCTCCTGAGAAGAACAACAGCATTCCCGGCTCGACTGTGTTTGATACTGTTGATGTGTTTCTTGAATCTTGCCGACCAGATGTTGTTCCTTTGTAAATCTCGTATCTAAAGTAAGGAGGATTTTCGCCCAGCACTCTCTTCATAATTTTTACTCTGACGCCCACCTCTCTTACTAAGGCCCTAATTGCTTTGTATGGATCTTGCACTCTATTTCTATACTTTCTTGACGAATTTGCTTGTACATACGTAGTCAGAGCGCTTGATATGACTTTCCTGCTAGCCAATGATTCCAGATCCCAAAGCTTAATTATCCAGCTCATATATAACAGACTTCAAATTATTCCAGGAGCATTGAGCTATAACCAAGATTTTCTGACATTTTTAATTCGACGCAAAGGTCACCTTTTTTATCCAATATTTCAGTGTTTCCCAGTTGTTTATTACTTTCCACTTTTAAATCCAACAATATTATACAAAAAATGGCTAACCATTATACTTTCTCGGCATTAAATAATTTTTTAATATTAACTTCTCTTTAGACTTCTCTCAACTATCCTAAATGCGTCTTTTTTATTTCTTGGCGAGAGGAATATTTTGCCACTACTTTATTCCCAATCTTATGTTATCTATTTTTCCGAATGAAATAATTATTCTGCAAAACATGAAGGGAAATTGAACAATGTCTTAAATAGTTATATCAATGTATGAAGTTATATTCCATTCCAATGCCAAAATAAAACTCAGATGAAAAACAAACAAATAGAAAATAAAATTATAAAAAAGCGTAATGATGTGGAAAATTTCTAAAACAGCTGAAAATGTAAATAATAATATTTAATAGATTTATAAATATTTAATAGATTGATAATAATATTTAATAGATTGATAAATATTTAATAGATTGATAAGCATTTAATAGATTGATAATAATATTTAATAGATTGATAATAATATTTAATAGATTGATAATAATATTTAATAGATTGCTAAGCATTTAATAGATTGATAATAATATTTAATAGATTGATAAATATTTAATAGATTGATAATAATATTTAATAGTTTGATAAATATTTAATAGATTGATAATAATATTTAATAGATTGATAAATATTTAATAGATTGATAATAATATTTAATAGATTGATAATAATATTTAATAGATTGATAAACATTTAATAGATTGATAATAATATTTAATAGATTGATAAATATTTAATAGATTGATAATAATATTTAATATATTTCTAAATATTTGCATTTTACACTACGATGAGCATGCATCTATTTTGCATACATTTTCGAAGTACTTTCAGTAGCGCGATGGTAAGAATAAACTAAAGTATATTACAAATACTGAGCGGCTCAACGTATTTAATATTTGATGAACATCGGAGTAAAAATCTAAGCGAAACTGAATAATATCCAACTTTGAAACTCTATTGTTTACACTTGTGTTTAATTAAGATGGCGTCATTCCATTTCATTGACAACTAAAGTTGAGTTTCTCATTTTTGCATCCAGTTTGACCGAATTAAAAACCAATAGAAATTGAATCAATTTTATGAATGATTCCTATATTTTAAAATCAACAAACTCTTTCTAAAATAATTAATAAAATGTGTCGCTTTGACAAAGCAGTTATTCTTCTGATTTTCAACAACAACATTTCGGTGGCTATTGTCTTCAAATACATTGTGAACTTCTGGCTTTTGCTTTAGTTGAAGCAGATTTTATAAGGTTGGCAAAAAAGTTCTTGCGGTTTTTAACTTTTAAATTCAGATGAGCATATCTCGGCTCAAACAAAAATTTATTGCTCGAAATAAGCACCATCAGAATCAACACATTCGCTAAAAACAATTTAATAAAAAAAATACTTCCTTAAAACTTATATCCAGTCTTGCCAAATGAAACGGGAACAATCTATCACTCGATTAAATAAAGAGTTTAATTCGAAATTCAGTATAGATTTTTAGTTTAACATAAAGATACTCTAATTTGACAAGATAGTCTTGAAGAAGGTCTGAAGGTTAGCCGAAACCACTATCTATATATATATATAAAAGCGAAAATGTATGTATGTTTGTTTGTGTGTATGTATGTGTGTATGTTTGTGTGTCTGCTAAAAACTTTCAACAGACGCGACGAAAATTCACAAACTCGGTATCATATCGAAGCTCCATCCTTCGCTTGAAAAATATCGAAAAATTGGCCCAAAACGTTAACTTTTTAACTCCGAAATCGACAATTTTCCACAGGGGGGAGTAAACAAAAACGGGTTTCTCGTAACGATGACCGATTCTACGCATGCGTCAAATGACGTCATGACGTTGTGACCTGATTTACTTTAAATAGTTGAAAAACCGAGCACATTTCGTCTCCGTCATCACAGTTGGTTGACGTGTTTGTTCATTATCTAAACGTTTTTGGTTCGAATCGTGGTGTGAGATGTTTTTTTCTTTTTTCGATTTTTTAAATTTAAATATTGAACCCTGTGTTATTTAAGCCATTTTTCACGTAACGTTCGTTTTCCTGGTTTTTTCTTTTTTTTTCTTTACTTCGCTTATTCTTAGCGACACCCAGGTATCCACCGATTTTTTAAATTTTAATATCGAAACAGGCTTATTTAAGCAATTTTTAACGTGTTCGTTTGCCTTACGTTAGATTTTTTGTGCTTTTTTTATGTTTTGATTACCCCCCCCCCGCTAACGTTTTTTCTTTTCTTACTTCGCTTATAACAATGCTTACATCGTCATTGTCGTCGTCGTCGTAACGCTCGTCGACTTTCAAACATCTTTCACTAACTCATTCTGGCTGGCCGATTTTATTTTCAAACTTCGCCTCAGGGCTTCGGGTTCGATCCCCCACCCCACCCCGGTTTCTTTTTTATTTAACACCACACACACCTACAAACACACGGGCAACGCTGGGTACCCCTGCTAGTCTTCTATATATATAAAAGCGAAAATGTATATTTGTGTGTATGTGTGTATGTTTGTGTGTCTGCTAAAAACTTTCGACACACGCGACGAAAATTCACAAACTCGGTATCATATGGAAGCCCCATCCTTCGCTTGAAAAATATCGAAAAATTGGCCCAAAACGTTAACTTTTTCACCCCAAAATCGACAATTTTCCACAGGGGGGGGGGTAAACAAAAACGGGTTTCTCGTAACGATGACCGATTCTACGAATGCGTCAAATGACGTCATGACGTCGTAACCTGATTTACTTTAAATAGTTGAAAAACCGAACACATTTCATCTCCGTCGCTTAAGCGCAGTTGGTTAACGTGTTTGTTCATTATCTAAATGTTTTGGGTTCGAATCGTGGTGTGAGATGGGTTTTTTTTCGGTTTTTTAAATTTAAATATTGAACCCTGTGTTATTTAAGCCATTTTTCACGTAACGTTCGTTTTCATGTTTTTTTTTTTTTTTTTTTTTTTTTATTTCGCTTATTCTTAGCGACACCCGGGTAACAACCGATTTTTTAAATTTTAATATCGAAACAGGCTCATTTAAGCCATTTTTCACGTGTTCGTGTTTCTGTTTTAATCATTCGTTTGCCTTACGTTAGATTTTTTTTGTGTTTTTTTAATGTTTTTATTACCCCCCCCCCGCTTAATTAAAACGTTGTTTTCTTTTCTTACTTCGCTTATAACAATGCTTACATCGCCATCGTCGTCGTCGTCGTCGTCGTCGTCGTCGTCGTCGTCGTCGTCGTCGTCGTCGTCGTAACGCTCGACGACTTTCAAACATCTTTCACTAACTCATTCTGGCTGGCCGATTTTATTTTCAAACTTCGCCTGAGGGCTTCGGGTTCGATACTACCCCTCCGGTTTCTTTTTTATTTAACACTACACACACCTACAAACACCCGGGCAACGCCGCGTACCCCCGCTAGTATTAGAATAAAATTAAAGTACTCTGACTAATCCAAATCACGTGATCCGTTTTAAAAAGAGAGAATTGTATTCTTTTATTAAAATTCAGCGTAAAATCATATTTTTCAGTTGAACTGACGTGACCAGGGAGATTTAAGAACTAGCTACAATATATATTAGTGGCCTGGCAAGACCACAGGGGGGACAACCGAAGCGGCTAAACTGAAGCTGGCTTGCAGGACACTGTATATACAAATGTAGACAAATTTGGGCATATTTTATCGATATGAAAATATAGGTTCTTTTTTACCAATAGTAATAAAATTTTAACCACAAATAGTATTATAATCTTCAAAAAAAGCCTGCAAATTTTTATGTGATTTCGTCCCATAGAGTCAAAGATATGAACATTTCAATATTCAATTTAGCTACAAGTATATATATATATATATATATATATATATATATATATATACACTTGTGCCCGATATTATTCATACCCCCCTTGAAAATTGAGTTTATTAGGTGTAACTTTGTAAGAATTTATTGTTTACGTCCATATTGATACATATTCTTAATAAACCTCTTCTGATCATTTTCGTCATTTTAAAATCTCGGGATACTTGCAATAAAAGAAATATACAGCTATTTATAAAATCTGCAATGTTCAAAAATAATCATACCCCCTTATTTTTTCAGTATTAATCGAGTTTCTGGCTGTTTGTTTCCTGTTTGATTCTTATTTTGAATGCTTTTATACAACCTTTGATTAATTTCATTTCGTTTTTTGCATTTTTCAGAAATTAAAATGATATCAACTGAAAACCAATAAAAGAATAAAAATTATTAGAATGGGGAAGAAAAAAGAGCTTAGTAATGATCTTAGTACAAAAATTGTGAATTCACATAAGGATGGTTTAGGTTACAAGTCAATTTCCAAGAAATTTGAGGTCCCTACAGCAACAGTACAGAGCATCATCAAAAAATTCCAGAGCCACCACACAACAAACAACTTGATTGGTAGAGGAAGGAAAAGGAAACTGTCTGCTAGAGCCACCAGGAATATTGTAAGAAGTGTTAATGCAAATCCAACCACCACTACTAAAGACATTTTAGAAAATCTGGAGTTTTCTGGCATAAAAATATCATGGCAAACATTGCAAAGGACTCTGCATGAAAATGGTCTGAAAGGAAGAAGACCAAGAAGGATTCCATTGCACACCGGAAAACACCTTGCAGCACGTCTAAAGTTTGCTAGAACCCATGTGAATTCTCCAGAGTCCGTTTTCTCAAGTATTTTGTGGACTGACGAAACAAAAATTGAATTGTTTGGCCATATGGATGCTTCTTACGTTTGGATGAAGAAAGGAGAAGCTTACAACCCAAAGAACACCATACCCACGGTGAAACATGGTGGTGGTAGCCTAATGTTTTGGGGCTCCTTTTCGGCTAGTGGTCCAGGTAGTTTGGTCAAGATAGATGGAACCATGAAGAAGGAGCAATATTTGGAGATACTCCAGAAAAACATTAGACAGGATGCGGAGAAGCTCCATTTAGGACCAAACTGGGTCCTTCAACAGGATAATGATCCAAAACATACTGCCAAAATAGTCAAGAAATGGTTTGAGGATAATCAAATTAATGTTTTGGAATGGCCTAGCCAGAGTCCCGACCTGAACCCTATCGAAAACCTCTGGCACATATTGAAAACTGAGGTTAAAAAGCGGAAACCTAGAAATTTGAGGGATTTGGAGAACTACTGCATTGAAGAATGGTCAAAAATCAGTGTTGATGCTTGTAAAAACCTTGTTGATAAATATCCAAAACGGTTACAGGCAGTTATTAAGAATAAAGGGCATGCTATTGACTATTAGTGAGAGAGGTATGAATAATTTTGAACTAGTGCCATTATTGTTTTTCTTTGTATAATGTTTCAAACTTGCATAATTTATTTATTTGTTGAGTTTAAATTAAATGCTTATGCTTGATTTATTGTTTGAAATCCCTTTAATATTGTCTACCTTCTGGTTTGAGCAATATTCTTATAGAAATCTCAAAGATCCGAGGGGTATGAATAATATCGGGCACAAGTGTATATATATATATATATATATATATATATATATATATATATATATATATATATATATATATATATATATTCAGCATCCTCCAAAATCTATAATAGCGGTAATTTTAAAGGATTTTTGGAAGGTGGAAATATAATGCACCTTTACCAATGTTTCAATCATAGTCATTTGTTTTCTTAGTTTTGCATATGAATTACAAAATATCTGATATTTTCCCCAAACCTCTGGCCTTGATGGAGGGGAGACTAAAACTTGATGTTATGGTTTCAAATGATTTGAAATAACAGCAAAATTTGATTCAAAATAATTCTCATATGTTATATTTCCCCTCTTTGGTTTTCATACATAAAGTAAATTTCACAGTGTATAAGGATTATTTGATACTGAAGATATTCATAATCGTACCTTATTTCCAAAAGAGGGGAGATATAATATATGAGAAATATTTGGAATCAAGTCTACTCTTGCTGTTATTTCAGATCATTTGAAACCATACATCCATCAAGGCTAGGTTTTCGGGGAAATCTATATATCTATAAAATTAAAAATGTGTGTGTCTGTCTGTGTACATTTCCCTACCAAATAACTTTGTTAAATTTCGATCTACAGACTCGGAATTTGATATAAGGGGTATTGAGATTTGGGAAAATTTTTTAATCGGTTTTTGGCCAGCAATTTTGTTGTCAAGGGGTCAAAGTTCAACGATTTGACCTTTGAAAGCTCAGCCAAAATCTCCGCTACTTTTGGGTCTAAACACTGGAGATTTTAGATATAGGTTACTTGGACGTGGATCAAACATTTTAATGTGATTTGGGTCCAAAAAATAAATGTTAAGAAGTCAAAATTAGGGTCAAAGTTGACCTCTACGGTTTTTACCAAATTACTTAGCAAATTTTTAGTCTAAACATTTGAAATTTTACATAAGAGTATTAAAAGATATGCTAAGCTTTTTAATTGGTTTGGGTCGAAAATTTGAGCTGCCAAGGTGTCAAAGTTCAAAAGATTTGACCTTTGCGGTGTCTAGCAAACTACTCAGCCAATTTTGGGTCTAAACATTTGAAATTTAAACATAACGCGTATTCAAACATTCGGCAAGCATTTCAACAGTTTGGGGCGAAAATTTGGCAGCCAAAAGGTCAAAGTTGGAAGAGTTGACCTTTACAGATTATACCAAATTTCTTCGACAATTTTTGGTCTACACTCTTGAAGTTTTAGACGTAGGTAACTTGACATGGGTGAAATTTTTATTTGGGTTTGAGACTAAAAAATTAAATGTTAAGGGTTCAAAATTGGGATCAAAGTTAAAATTTGTTTTACCTTTGCCATCTCTACGAAATTACTCAGACAATTTTTGGTCTAACCATTTGAAATCTTACATAAATTAATTATATTCAAACGTAGGGCAAATTATTAAAGTACATAGGGCCTGAGCAAGGGCGGTTGAACTGCTAGTATATATATATATATATATATATATATATATATATATATATATATATATATTACGATGTTTGCTGCAATGCTAAAAATAAAATCATGAACCAATTACTATTACGTTACACATGCATATTCGTAATGCCTTCGTTCGATCTTCGCATGAAAAAATTCATTTCTTTTTTAAATTTCTACACTTTTGCACCAATTGTCCCGGCTAAAATCCAAATATAAAGTTTCGCAGTGTTCAAATACCCTATATATTTCCCTATATAGTTTCAAGTCTGTAGACCAAAAACTGACAGAATATATAAACGCATACATAAATATATAGGAAAAAGTTTGTTTACTATAACCTTTTTATGCAAATAATATACAAGTATAAATCACGTAGAATGTCTGCATGAATATAATTACACGTAATAGTTAACAAAAGATGATCATCCCATAAGAAAACCGAAAAAACTAATGAGGAATTAATTAAAATAAATGTTTAAAAGAATATGCAAATTATCTAGATCTTTTACAGATGAATGCAATTCAACGACCCATATATAACAAAGTTGTATTTTCTTCTCTATATAAATAAAACAGTAGACGTATGTGTGTGTGTAAATATCTAACAGATAAACTCCTAAACTACTGGTCACATAACATTGAAATTCTCAGGAAATAATATTCATGCACTAAGGATGGTTTATATCGAATGATATTTTCGTTTACATACATGAATAACGCGTACAGATATCGGCAAATTTACATGTAAAATGTACGTTAACCACTAGCCGACATTTTTGCGCATGCGCATACCTTACAACAGCATGATGCTAGAATGCTACATATTTTGATTACGTTTTTTGTATTAATAAAAAAATGAAATACTACGTAAATTTCATTCGCGGTTTTGAATTTGGTAATACAAAGAAAAACCTACATATCTTTTTATTATTCACTTATCAAAGACATATCTGTATATCTTTTATTATTATTTGACCGATTAGATAAACAATTATTAATTACAAAGAAATATTCGGTGTTTTTACAGTGCACGATGCGTACATTGTAAAAACACCGAATGTTACATTTCAGATAGGATTTCAAAATTAAATTAAATTTTTTATGGTATCTTTCTTTTTTATTAAACGACTGAGTCAATGAATTACAAATAAATAAATAAATAATCAACCCCCCCCCCATTATACCAGAAAAAATACTAAAAACATTACATAAAAATAAAAATAAAAATAAAAATAAAAATAAAAAGGTCAATTTAGCGTTTCAACATTTGAACAACGCTCGGCTGAAACCGATGATTGCCGGTCTCACTTGATCCATGCTTGACGAAAATTCCCGAGAATCCGGCTCAAATTATGCAAGAGTACTAAAAATCCTTACGTTTTGATTGCATGGAATTTTTTTCTAGACGTTACATGGCATTTACGAAACATATCTATATTTTATTCATGTATCGATTAGATGAACAACTATTGATACCAAACAGAAACTGCCAAATTTTTCCGAATATTTTATTCATTTATCGATTAGATGAACAACTATTGATACCAAACAGAAACTGCCAAATTTTTCCGAATATTTTATTCATGTATCGATTAGATGAACAACTATTGATACCAAACAGAAACTGCCAAATTTTTCCGAATATTTTATTCATTTATCGATTAGATGAACAACTATTGATACCAAACAGAAACTGCCAAATTTTTCTGAATATTTTATTCATGTATCGATTAGATGAACAACTATTGATACCAAACAGAAACTGCCAAATTTTTCTGAATATTTTATTCATTTATCGATTAGATGAACAACTATTGATACCAAACAGAAACTGCCAAATTTTTCCGAATATTTTATTCCTGTATCGATTAGATGAACAACTATTGATACCAAACAGAAACTGCCAAATTTTTCCGAATATTTTATTCATGTATCGATTAGATGAAACCAAACAGAAACTGCCAAATTTTTCCGAATGCATGTGTTTTTACTAGTTTTAGTTTCTTCTGAGAGAGCTTTCTTCCACAGGACATTATGTCAACACAAAATACAGGTTTATTTCTAAAATAAAAAAAAAGAAAATAATAATATCTAATCAGATAAAATGTCTGATATATTTTATTCGGACTATTATTCTCATCTTCCCAAAAAATTAAGTCATAGAAAAACATTTAACAAATATCTTAGTGACCCCTGTTTTTTGCAAAACGTTAGCGTTCAGCCTTAATCGTTATCCCCTGCTGCGTATTATATGTTCTATGTTATAACGCTTTATGTGAAAGAACATCGAACTTTTCATTAGTTCAGGAGCTACTATCTAGATTCGGTTCTATTCCGATTCTGAGAAGTTGAATGTTCATGTTATTTATGCACCCGCCATCGTCCTTTAATTTTAGCTTCCGATAAATCCTTATCCGTCTATCAAGGTATATTCGTGACAAACCAGGTCTGCCACATTCCAAACCAGTGAGATTACTACTAGGCGAAGGGTAGTGTTGGTTTCTTGTTCTGTTGATGCTTTTGACCATCCTCTCGAGCTAATGCACCTCTTACACCGTTGTCGTTAGATAGAGTATTGGATGACTCTCTTTCAGTTGGACCGTATTCAAACCTGCCTTATAATACTTAACTTTATAGCAACTTTCTCTGATTTCCTGTCCAACAAAACCCAAGAATTAATTGGCCATACATTACTTTATGTAATAAACGCTCCTTCAGTATCATGATGACATGAGCCAGTCATTAAAATTCAGCAGGACAATCATGTTAGAATTCTTAAAAATCAATTCGCGTATTAATATTTTATCTCCTGTTCTATTTGTAGACTACGATTTTAAATTGGCGTGTTCTTAGTAGGCAATAAATACTAAGCGATTATTAGATAAATATGTTGTTCAATAGAATGTTTAATGACTCTTTTAGAGAAAACATAACTAGAAACATTTACATGCTTTCCGTGAGTGCGCAACAAATATGGTATTACACAAGTATGACGTAATTGAGTAGAACATAAATAGATTAAAACATAAGTACATTCTGCTTCATTCACACGAATTTCAATGACTCCCTTAGGTCGTATATTTTTGCTAGTAAATTAAATAAAACCAAACATAACAAAACCTCTCAAGAGTAGATATTTTATTGGTTTAAGTTTATATTTAAATTTAATGCCAAGTTTTAAATCTAAATTATACTAATAAATGTACAAAAAAAAGGTAAACACCAACTAATTGAACTGGCACTTGGTACCAATAGCAGTTCGACATTTTCCCTAAGGGATTTATGAATAGATTCAATAAGCAACTATAAAACTTGTAGCAACGCAAGCAAAAAATTTTAAAAAATAAATTAAAAAAAGAAAAGAAAAAAAA
>NC_136489.1:145444449-145479449 GCF_053919585.1 Euprymna scolopes
AACTTTGGATCTAGTGACAGACGCCTCAACCATCTACTGTTTATGGCTGATTTGAAAATATTCGTTAGAAATGAAAAGGAAATGGAGAGACTGGTAGAACTTGTGGAGACATACTCAGGAGACATTGGGATGGAGTTTGAGATAAGTAAATGTGCGGTGCTGGTGATGAAAAGAGGAGTAAAGGTTCATTCGAATGGAATAGTGCTGCCAAATGGAGAAATCATGAAAGAAATAGAAGATACAGGGTATAAGTATTTGGGAGTGTTGGAGGATGTAGGCATCATGAACAGAGAAATGAAGGAGAAAGTCAGGAAGGAGTATCTTAGAAGAGTGAAACTAATTGCAAAGTCGAAATTGTATGGAGGAAATCTAATGAAAGCAGTAAATGCATGGGCAGTCAGTGTTTTGAGATACAGTGCGGGAATTTTAGAATGGTCTGACAAGGATTTGCATGCCAGGGATATCAAAACAAGAAAAGTTTTAGCAATGTTTCGTATATTTCACATTCGAAGTAGCGTAACAAGGCTGTATCAAAAGAGGAAAGATGGTGGGAGAGGATTGAAAAGTGTAAAAGATTGTGTTAGAACCGAGGAGATGTCGTTGAAGGAGCATGTGGTTAAAAGTGGGGAGTGGGTGCTTAAGGTTGTGGCCAATGAAGTGGAGGTATGTGAGACCAAGGCTGGTTATGTGAAACGTATGGATAGAGAAAGGGCAGAGGAACTGGCTAGGAAGAAAATTCATGGAAGGTTCTTCCAGGATATAGCTGATGAAAGATCATGGCAATGGCTTAGAGCTGGGTATCTGGCTAAGAGTACTGAAGCTTTTGTTTGTGCAGCACAAGAGCAGGCATTAGGAATACGATTGTTCAAAAAAGTGGTTCTAGTAGAGAAAATTGCTGCAGAATGCCGGTTTTGTGGTAAGACCTCAGAGTCAATTGCGCACCTTGCAGCAGGGTGTAGTGGACTGGCCCAGAGAGAGTACTGCAAAAGACACGATCGCATGCGACTCCGAATATATTGGGAGGTGTGTAAGAGGGTTGGGGTGAAGTGTGCTGGAAAATGGTTTGAGGAGGTGCTTGATGAAGTGAGAACAAGTGAGGATGGCAAAGTAGAGGTATGGTGGGACAAAAGTGTCAGAAAGACCAAGCAATTTGAACATAATCGTCCGGATTTGGTCGTCATTGACAAGGTTTAAAAAAACTGGCAGATTGTAGACTTCTCAGTACCCTGGGACAGGAATGTGAGAGAGAAGGAGAATGAGAAGTGGAGCAATTATGCTCTATTGGCCTTGGAGATAAGGCGTATACACGAGGTTAAAACACAAACAATCCCGGTCGTAGTTGGTACACTAGGAGTAGTATCAAGTCGTCTGGAAAGACAATTGAAAAAACTACAAATCCCCGATGTTTTAGGTGGCCTTCAAACCTCTGCAATTATAGGTACCACCAACATCCTTAGGAAAACCCTTGATCTTTGAAGCTCCTGGTTTGAAGCCGGGATTAAAGGAAATCCTCTGGAAATTAATCCCATCCCTTTCCAGAGGGACGTTCATAAACGAAATCAGAATTATTATTATACGAGTTGTTACTTGGAATCTGAATGAGATTTTTAGTACTCTATGCTATTTTTACTGCTGCAATTCACTGCGTTATTGCAACAGTCGTTTATCATTAAATTTACTCTAATAACGATGTTAGAATTCTCTGGAAGTTGAATGTTAATAAATCTTTATTTGGGATTTTAGTATTCTCCATGCCCTTACAGTGAGGAACCGTGATACTAACCAATGTGGGTGCCTTTGTAATTTATTATTTGCACGAAAAGTGTGAGATGATGGGTCTCAAATTATAATATTCTTTTTCTTTTTCTTCTTCTCCTTTGCTTGTATTATTATTATTATTATTATTATTATTATTATTATTATTATTATTATTATTGTTGTTGTTGTTGTTGTTGTTGTTGTTATTTCCTCATTTCTTGTCTGATTGAGATACTAACTTCTGCAATCAATTTCTAATTATCATATATCGTTTATTAAATCTACGCAGAAGAAATAAATACGCACATTCTTGAAATGGATATTGTTTTGACACACAGAGAAAACAGATGCGGCTCCCCACCCTCTTCTTTCTCTCTCTCTCTCTCTCTCTCTCTCTCTCTCTCTCTCTCCCTCCCGTACTAAAAACTTAGCAAAAACAAGTGAAATACTAAGACGCATATTCCACATGTGTTCGTATTCAAACGAATACATTTTTCTTTTATCTTATCATGAAAGATTGTTTTCGTTTTTTTTTTTCGATGAATAAACCAAACTAAAAAAATAATTGATTTCTTTTTCATTTTTCCTCCAATATTTATTAAGAAAAATAATGTCGACTTTTCTTTTATGTCTAACTTATTCATAAACAAACTCGAATAATAAAAAACATTACAATCGACACATTTTTGGTTGCATGCATGGTTTTTGCATTCCCGTTGTATGGAATGCCGATGTTTGGAACTCGACAAACTTTCGAAACGCATTTCAGTCTTGTGAAATCGCAAATATCGGTCAAGATTCTATGAGTTGGCAAGACGCTCGGTGAATATGGTGGGGGTGGAAGATTTTCATAATTCAAATTCTTAAAATTTCGCAATGTAATATGTAATACATGTGGTCGAACATTGTCATGCATCAGGAATTAGGCCTTTTCTATTAAATGCTGCATAAAAGAAAACTATATAAAAGCTAAAGTGGACAGAACCCAGGAAAACAGTAAGTGTAGACTTTGTTAACAAAGGCACGAAACAGTTATCAACATAATATGTAAACGCAGCAAGCAAGCCTCAGATGATTATGAAAAATAAACATGGCAGAGATATGTACAATTTTTTATACTTTGAAAAAAAGCAAACAAATGGTACGAACACAAAACTGAAGAAAACATTTCAAACCTACACATTCATGAAATTTAGAAAACCAGACAGGATAATGGTAAAGAAAAGGGGGAAACCTTGTGCATCAGTGGAATTTCCTGTTTCAGTCAATTACAGGCCGGATCTGAAGTAAATAGATAAAACGTTCCATAGAACTCAATGGGCTATGGCGCATGAAAAAGATGGTAATAACAATAGTTGTTAACCGACAAGGAACAACTTCTATAAACCCGGACAAACTAGGATACATTGGATAGAAAGAAGAAGAAGAAGAAGAAGAAGAAGAAGAAGAAGAAGAAGAAGAAGAAGAAGAAGAAATAACGACGGGTGAAGAAATGAGACGGATGAAAACATTTAAATATTCTCAAATGTGAAAATGAATTCCCATAATCAATCAAATTCCAGTAAAATCCATTGTTCGTTATCAGTAAGATATGATTGGTAAAGGCTGGAGCGATAACACGCAATAAGGTACAGTGCTGGTGGAATGGAGTGGAGAATATTGGAAATATAGGGAGGCTTGTTCTTACAAATTCTGGGGAAATTCACCAGCAAAGAATCATAGTTAACAATTGAAAATTTAAGTGAAAAAATACAGCATATTCTTTCTAGAGAGCTTTGCCACATGATTGAGAACATAATTTTTTCTTATGCTGTTGGTCTGTTGTTGTGTGAATAAACTTTGGATTTTTTGTAGGGAGGTTCCGCCGTGGCCAAATATTTTGTGTTTAATATTAAATGTTATGTTTCTGATTTTTTGAGTTGAGGATAATTTGCATAATTTGCATAATTTGGATCATTGTTCTCATCTTAAGTGTTATTCTCACAACTTTTCGGCCGATGTAATCCCGGCCTCTTTCAAGTGTATTTTGTCGAATTCGAGTATTTGTCTGTCAAACTAGTAAATCCAGACGAAATTTCTAACGGAACCTTTTACTTAATTATCGAGAGTAGCATGTTTCCGTTATGTCAGCCATGACCGAGTAGAATACTTAACATGTTAGCTATGACCGAGTAGAATGCTTAACATGTCAGCTATGACCGAGTAGAATACTTAACATGTCAGCTATGACCGAGTAGAATATTTAACATGTCAGCTATGACCGAGTAGAATACTTAACATGTCAGCTATGACCGAGTAGGATATTTAACATGTCAGCTATGACAGGGTAGAATACTTAGAATGTCAGCTATGACCGAGTAGAATACTTAACATGTCAGCTATGACCGAGTAGAATACTTAACATGTCAGCTATGACCGGGTAGAATACTTAACATGTCAGCTATGACCGAGTAGAATACTTAACATGTCAGCTATGACCGAGTAGAATGCTTAATATGTCAGCCATGACCGAGTAGAATTTCTTAACATGTTAGCTATGACCGAGTAGAATACTTAACATGTCAGCTATGACCGGGTAGATTACTTAGCATGTCAGCCATGACCGGGTAGAATACTTAACATGTCAGCTATGACCGAGTAGAATGCTTAACATGTCAGCTATGACCGGGTAGAATACTTAACATGTCAACCATTACCGGGTAGAATACTTAGCATGTCAGCCATGACCGGGTAGAATACTTAACATGTTAGCTATGACCGAGTAGAATGCTTAACATGTCAGCAATGACCGGGTAGAATACTTAACATGTCAACCATGACCGGGTAGAATACTTAGCATGTCAGCCATGACCGGGTAGAATACTTAACATGTTAGCTATGACCGGGTAGAATGCTTAACATATCAGCCATGACCGAGTAGAATACTTAACATGTTAGCTATGACCGAGTAGAATGCTTAACATGTTAGCTATGACCGAGTAGAATGCTTAACATGTTAGCTATGACCGAGTAGAATACTTAACATGTTAGCTATGACCGGGTAGAATACTTAACATGTTAGCTATGACCGGGTAGAATACTTAACATGTTAGCTATGACAGGGTAGAATGCTTAACATGTTAGCTATGACCGAGTAGAATACTTAACATGTTAGCTATGACCGAGTAGAATGCTTAACATGTTAGCTATGACCGAGTAGAATACTTAACATGTTAGCTATGACCGAGTAGAATACTTAACATGTTAGCTATGACCGGGTAGAATACTAAACATGTTAGCTATGACCGGGTAGAATACTTAACATTTCAGCTATGACCGAGTAGATTACTTAACATGT
Organism: Euprymna scolopes; assembly: GCF_053919585.1. NCBI lineage: Eukaryota > Metazoa > Mollusca > Cephalopoda > Sepiida > Sepiolidae > Euprymna > Euprymna scolopes. The sequence continues at coordinate 145,449,545 of NC_136489.1, forward strand.
TAGCTATGACCGAGTAGAATACTTAACATGTTAGCTATGACCGAGTAGAATACTTAACATGTTAGCTATGACCAGGTAGAATGCTTAACATGTCAGCCATGACCGAGTAGAATACTTAACATGTTAGCTATGACCGAGTAGAATACTTAACATGTTAGCTATGACCGGGTAGAATACTTAACATGCTAGCTATGACCGGGTAGAATACTTAACATGTCAGCTATGACCGGGTAGAATACTTAGCATGTCAGCCATGACCGGGTAGAATACTTAGCATGTCAACCATGACCGGGTAGAATACTTAGCATGTCAGCCATGACCGGGTAGAATACTTAACATGTCAGCCATGACCGGGTAGAATACTTAACATGTCAGCCATGACCGGGTAGAATACTTAACATGTCAGCCATGACTGGGTAGAATACTTAACATGTCAGACATGACCGGGTAGAATACTTAACATGTCAGCCATGACCGGGTAGAATACTTAACATGTCAGCCATGACTGGGTAGAATACTTAACATGTCAGACATGACCGGGTAGAATACTTAACATGTCAGACATGACCGGGTAGAATACTTAACATGTCAGCCATGACTGGGTAGAATACTTAACATGTCAGCCATGACTGGGTAGAATACTTAACATGTCAGCCATGACCGGGTAGAATACTTAACATGTCAGCCATGACTGGGTAGAATACTTAACATGTCAGACATGACCGGGTAGAATACTTAACATGTCAGCCATGACCGGGTAGAATACTTAACATGTCAGCCATGACCAGGTAGAATACTTAACATGTCAGCCGGAATACTTAAATAATTCACCCAGCTGATACCGGTCAGGCTCAACGTCACTAAGCTTCAGTGATCCAACGAGAACCAGCATAAAACGTGGTTCTGACGAACATTAATTAAATGTCGATGATGCTAATCATCACCCTCCTTATCATCATTGAGAAGTAACATTCAGAAAGTTATTGATGATGTGATAATATTTAACTGTGAGAGACAAGAAATCTATGTTTAACATCCCAGAACCGCCTATGTCTGAGTATATAGTAGGGTACACTTGCGAGCCTTTTATTGGTGATTTTACTTTCATTATTTGAGGACAGCAAAAATTCTGTTAATGAAAAAAAAGAGTGTAAAAGAGTAGTAGACCTGTGTTGAAAAATAATATTTTATCTATCCTTTTTGTATGAAACCATTATATGAATATTTAACTCCATTACTTTTTGTCTTTGCTTTTATATTTTCCTTACATTATTCAGGCATTTTTACACACACAACACACACACACACACACACACACACACACACACACACACACACACACACACATATATATATGTATATATATATATATATATCTATATCTGGGGCTTGAGGAAGTTGCCTGTCTAGCCGCACTAATGAGCTGTGATACAGCGAAACAGTACTGTATGTGGATGTTATGGATATATATATATATTAATTTATTATTTATTTACTTTGGAATCGACACCTATCAAGGCCCAAAGGCCACTGTAGGACAAGGATTAATAAATGTAAAATGTTAGTGTAGTAATCGCAAATAGTGTAAATTGGATATAATTTGATTATTTATGAGAACAGCTCAACAATAACTTATTTATATTGGATTTGAAGTCTACCGTGTTGTATTCAACCGGAAAGCAGGCCAGAGGAACAGTATTCCACAGCCGGGCAGTTCTGGAAAAGAATCTTTGTTCATGTAATCTGCGTTTAGATTTCGGTACAGATAGAGAGTGGGGGAAAAAGCTGTTTTCTAGGTTGGCAGTATTTTTTGCGAACAGTTGGCAGAGATGGCGGAAATTTTCTGTTTCTATGTCTATCCTTGTAGCCATGTCACTAGTAAGGGTGCTGGAGGTAAACGTTTTGTCTGGGCTGACGTTATCCGCCTGATAGTCAGAGACCCGAACCTTGGATTAACCACTAAGGAGGCTGTCCTATCAGCAGGTGCAAAGTACTGGGGCTGCTGTATTGCCATTTGGTGAATGTATTCTGGACCATGCAGTAGCTTCTGGTGGGGCCTCTCGATGCCATACTAGTGGGTAATTGTTACGGCTTTACCTTATCATTAGCTACAAAAAAAAAAAAAAAAATTCTTCGTTTCTTTTTGTCTCTTAGTTTCCCCTCTCTGTCCTGCTCTAAGTAAATCTGACGACCTAGTCCACAAATTCCAAAAATTCACCATGACAAGTTTCAAGAAAAAATACACGATTAAACCCGGTTCTCCAACTTCCAACGTAGACCCCTACTACCATGTCTCCTTCTCCAACATCAGGGGTCTACGTTCTAACCTTCCAGAGGTTGAAACCCAATTACAGGAGACTAAACCAGACCTTTTATTTTTAAGTGAAACTGGCATTGGACAAGCTATTTCCCTAGAAGAGTTCACAATTAAAGGATACTCTAACTTAACTTCTAAATCTGACCCCCAAGATCGCCATGGGCATGGAATATGTGCCTATATTAGGGATAGCTTTCCATGTGGTAGGGACATCTCCAGGGAAGATCCTAACTTACCCTATATGTGCTTCCGGATTGCTTTAGCTCACACTACGGCATTTATATTTACTCTCTATCGCCCCCATAACAGCGGAGTTACTATCTTTCAAAGCATATCTGAGAAAATTGACCAAGTCCTATCTGCTTATCCTTCAGCTAACATTCACGTATGTGGGGACTTCAATGTTCACAACGTCGAATGGTTGACCCACTCTAACAAGACCGATGATGAGGGGAGGTTCTGTCATGATTTCTCCATTGCCTATGACCTCACTCAGATTGTTCAGGAACCCACCCGTGTGCCCGACAATGACGGCCAGTATGCGAGCCTACTAGACCTTTTTCTCACAACTTGCCCTGAACTATGTTCAGTTTCTGTTCTGTCGCCTCTTGGATCTTCCGACCACTCTGTTGTATCAATTAAGATAAAAATGAAATGTAATAAGTCCCCAGACGTACCTCTCCATCGTACAGTATATCGATACACTAAGGCTGACTGGGATAGCTTCCGTACATTTATATCTGATCTACCTCTGCATTCCATGTTTAAAAAGGATGTGTCCTCTATAGTATTAGACCTGACGGAATGGTTAATTGTAGGTATTGACTGTTTCATACCCTCGAAAAAGTTTCAGCAAAAACCTAACAGCCAGCCATGGTTCTCTCCAGAATGTGCTGCTGCCATTGCGCACAGAAATCACTTTTTCCACTGCTTACAACGTAATAGATGTATGAAAACTAAAGCGGCTTTCAGGACTGCCAGCAACCATTGTAAGAAAGTAATAAAGAATGCAAGAGAGTTGTATGCTCAATCTGTTAAGTCCAAAGTAGCTGAGCAGCGGCTTGGTTCCCACCAGTTTTGGCAAATAGCAAACAGAATCCTGAACAGAAGCGTGTGCTCCATCCCAACTATTATCAATGGACCTGAGGTAATCTCGTCAGCATCAGACAAAACCAAACTCTTTGTCAAGAACTTTGCGGCTAATTCTACCCTTTGCGATCAAGACTGCCAACCCCCAATATTTCCTCCTGTATCAGAAAACACGCTATGTGATATACGTATATCTGTACGTGATGTTGCCAAGCTAATCAAAAACCTTGATTCCAGTAAAGCAACTGGCCCTGACGGTATTCCAATTATAGTACTCAAAAAACTTCAACCTGAACTAGCGCCCATACTTACAAAACTGTTTAAACGTTGTCTCAAGGAGAATAGTTTCCCATCTCCCTGGAAAATCTCATCAGTATGCCCTGTATTTAAGAATTCAGGTGATCGCTCATCCCCCTCTCAGTACAGGCCAATAAGTCTCCTGTGCGTCATGAGTAAGTTGCTGGAATCTGTGTTAAATACAGAAGTAATCAACCATCTCAACAAAAATAACCTTCTTAGTGACACTCAATATGGTTTCCGTTCTGCTAGATCTACAGCAGATGTGCTTACAGTTATATCTCATAGGATTAGCAAATCTCTCGATGGGGGCAACCTTTCTAGGGCAATTGCTCTTGACATATCTAAGGCCTTTGATAGGGTATGGCATAAAGGTTTACTTCATAAGATCTCTAGCTATGGTATTGCTGGAAATGTCTTCTCAATTATTAAATCATTTCTTTCTGATAGGTTCATAAGAGTAGTAGTTGAGGGGCAAAAATCAGAAGCTCACAGTATTAATGCTGGTGTCCCTCAGGGATCTATCCTGGGCCCAACTCTTTTCCTGATCTATATTAATAATCTTCCAAATCACATCCTTACATCATTTGTAGACATCTATGCTGACGACACTACCATTTATGGTAGCACATCTAAGACAATAAACGACCAAGTTCTCTCCAATTCTCTCTCCTCTGATCTTGAGCACGTAGTACAATGGTGTAAGGAGTGGCTGGTTACTTTTAATGCATCTAAAACCAAGCTTCTCTCTTTACATCATCAACATTCTGATCCCCATCTGGCATCAATTGAAATGAATGGCTCTCGTCTTCAGGAGGCCTCAAGTTTTGACAAGCTTCTTGGCTTGACCATTACTCCTGATCTTAAATGGAACATGTACATCAAATCTGTTGCCAAGGCCGCTGGAAAAATGGTGGGATCTTTCTATCGATCCTGTAGATATCTCACTGCTGATGCTATTCTCTATCTATATAAGAGCCAGGTACGTCCAAGGATGGAATACTGTTGCCACATCTGGGCAGGAGCTGCTAGAAAGGACTTGGCCTGCCTTGATAGAGTTCAAAATAGACTTCGCAGCCTCGTAGGAGATGTCCTTTTCTCTTCCTTGCAACCTCTATCTCACAGAAGAGATGTTGCGAGTTTGTCTCTGATGTATCGTTATTTTCATGGAAAGTGTTCGACTGAGCTTCAATCTATGGTCCCCCCTCGCCAAACTTTCACAAGAAACACTCGTCTAGCTGTAAACACTATCAAAAATTCCCCCCACTCTTTATCTGTGCCTAAACCTAAACGTAGATTCCATGAACAGAGCTTCTTTCTTAGAACTGCACGCCTGTGGAATTGTCTTCCGTTTTCCTGCTTTCCGGCTGACTACAATATGGTTGTCTTTAAGTCTAACGTAAATAAGTTCTTGATGAGCCGTTCCATATAATTTATCAAATTTACCAAATTTTCATTACTAATGATTACTATATTGTCCAATTTCTAATGTACACTTTTTAACCCTTATCCTTGAGTGGCCTCTTGGCCTTGATAATGTGGTGATGCCTATGTAAAAAAAAAAAAAAAAAAATTTTATATAGTGTATTCGCTTGCTTTAAATCAAATTAATAAAACAAATCAGCTTTCCCACCATGCTTAATAGATCCGCTATTTCCACCCATTGTAAGAGGAGAATTTATTTAGAAGAGAGCAAAACTTTATTTAAGACATTGTCTATCGCCCGGCTTCCAATACTCTTTCTTTGTTTCTTAGCCTGGCGCAGAAGTACAATATCAGGGCGTACCAGATATACTGTCTGCTTGGCCTTGTTACATGTCTAGGACAATAAACGCCTTCCCAATTCCCAATTTATTATCTCTCTATCTCTCTCAGAAACTGAGTAAATTGGATACGCTTGCATGCCACTTATGTTCGCTCCGCTGGTCTGGACCACTCTTGTCTGAGAGTATGAGGATGCAGATCTAACAGCTTGTCTGGCTGCTGTTTCTGACTGACAGTAAAGGTGCCCTAATTCTGTGGTAGCACTTAGAACATCTGCTCCATCGTCAATTGTATAATATCGAGATAGTTGCAGTGGCATGTCGTGCATAGAAACGGACCCTGACGTTACCCCCAGTGGTCTTTCTCGAAGCCACAGCCCTCTAGACAAGACTTGACATAATAATATTCAGATTTCGCACCAAAACTGATTTACGTTGCCCAAACATTTTACTCTCAACTAGAAATTATATGTAATGACAAATAAAAACGAAACGAAATGACATCCAAACAAAACCAATTCGCCTCTTCCCATTCACAAATATCTGTGGGCTTAGACGTAAACTAGATGATGTAGTCTTTTCTCTCAGCACACTCCCTGAATATCTTACGAGGGGCATGCTTGATCTAGCTGAAATTTTGCATGTGCAATGATTTATATCTCTACGGGTTATGTGGCAAATTACAGCTCTGTGGTTTCTGTTTTACAAGTGTTTGAACTGAGTCAGGTGTGAAATGGAGCCTGTTGAATGTCGAGCATTGATCCGGTTTTTGTATTTGAAAGGACACACACCACAGGAGACTTTTGATGAAATGAAAAAAGCTTATGGTGATAATGCTCCATCATATGATCTTGTAAAACGCTGGCATCGTGAATTCAAACATGGCCGGAAGTCTGTGGAAACAGCTCCCAGACCTGGTTGCCCCCTTCTGCAATTGATGAGGCACCTGTCCGTCAAGTTGAGGCTGCCATTTTGTGAAGATCGGCGCATTACTATTCGCCAAATAGCCCAAGATGTCAAGATTAGTACAGGGTCTGTGGAAACTATCATTCATGACCATTTGCATATGCATAAGGTGTCTGCCAGGTGGATTCCCAGGTTGCTCACACGATTCTAGAAGCGAGAATGCGTCGAGTGCTCGAGGATGAATTTGGAGATGTGCCAAGAAGATGATTCAAAGTTTTTCAAAAGACTGATTACACAGGATGAAACCTGGGTCCATCACTATGATCCAGAGACCAAAGCCCAGTCAATGCAGTGGAAGCACTTGGACTCACCACCTCCAAAGAAGGCAAGGGGGCAGCCCTCCGCTGGCAAGGTCATGCTCACAGTCTTCTGGGACCAGGACAGAGTAGTGATGACAGATTTCTTGGCAAAGGGTACCACAATTACAGGTGCCTATTATGTTTCACTTTTGAGGAAATTAAGGGAAGCTATCAAAATCAAGAGGCGAGGCAAGATCAGCAAAGGTACTCTCCTCCTGCAGGACAACGCTTCGGTCCACAATTCGCATGTCGCCAGATCAGAAGCATGGGCGTGTGGTTATGAATCCTACCCCATCCTCCCTACTCTTCTGACCTTGTACCCTCTGACTTTCACCTCTTCCCAGCCATGAAGTTGTTTTTGAAAGGAAACCATTTCCCAGATGATGCAGCCTTGATTTCTGAAGTCACGTCGTGGTTGGAGGACCAACCTGGGGTGTTCTACAAAAACGGTCTCCAGAGATGCATCAAACGATGGGAGAAATGCATAACTCTAGGTGGTTCCTATGTAGAGAAAGACGAATACTGTGCCAAGTTTCGTTGCTCTACTTCTATGGGATGTGGGTCAGGGGCATTACTTATTGCACGCCCCTCGTACATTAAGTGAAACTACTCCACACTCCGCAAGACTACGCAGTAGATTACTTGTTACTCGTTGAAAAGTGCACCAGAAAATTATATTGAGGCTATTAATTCAGAAAATCGCCAAGAATGAAAAAAAAGCTACGGAATCCGAATTGGAAGCTTTATCTGAAAATAATACATATCAAATGGTACCAAAACCAAAAGCTAAGAATATAATTTCTTTTCGCCGTTTTTTTTTTTTTGTTTTTGTTTTTTGTTTTTTTTTAATCACGGCTGTGAAATTTTTAAAGCAAGATTTGTTGCAAAAGGTTTTCCCCAAATTTCTGGGGTCAAATATTTTGCCACGTTCTCACCGACGAGAAATTTAACAACATTTAGAATTTTATTGCAACTTACCACTCAATACAATTTAAAAATACATCAAATGGATGTTAAAAATGCACCGATTGACTGTGAGATTTATATTTACTCCCCCTTCCCGGGGGATTTAAAATGAAAAATAAAAAGTTCCTATGGAAACTGAATAAGTTGCTCTATGGTCTCAAAGTGGTCACAATTGGAATCTACCACTGCTTAATCATCTAATAGAACAAAAATGCAGGTAGTATCCCGTAGACGTGTGCATGTATACCAAAAATATAATTGTTGGTTTTGCTTTTCTTGTTGACGATCTATTATTCGCATCAAATTGTGACAACACGTTAAAAGATGTTAAAAATAAATTAAATGAAAAGTTTTAAATAACCAATCTTGGACAGTTATCATGCAAGATTCCAAACCACGAATAACTCCCGTTAAATAAAAATACAGAGACCGAAATTAAATTAATCGATTATACAGAGAAATTATTGGAAGTCTTATCTATTTGATGACTGTCACTAGGCCTGATATGTTACACTGTAATAAAGCTATCTCAAAACTTATCAAAACCAATAATTAAGGACTTAACTCGTGCAAAAATGTTATCTAAGAGGAACCAAGGAAAAATCTTTAGTACATATCCTTAACATTAGAGGGATTTTCAGATTCAGATTAGGGGAACTGAGGATCGAAAAAGTATAACGGGATACTGTCAAAGACTGGACCTATACTCTTCTGGAAATCTAAAATAAAAATAAAAATAAATTAAAAAATTGTGGCCCTTTCTACCCGTGCAGCGCAAGAAACACTTTTCTAAACGTCCTTCTAAAATCGATTTTAAAACCAGATCTAAGTGTAAAAAAAAATAGTATTATTTTATTAGCAACTAACTCTATAATTCATCAAAGGTAGAAACATATGATTTATCAAATATCATTTCATAAGAAATGAAGTCAATAAGAAATATATTACTCTAAATTATGTAGAATCTGATAATAATATAGCCGACATTTTTACTAAACCAGTAACAAAGATAAAATAGTTTATCGGTAAACTTTTAAAAATTTAATCTTAAATAAATCTATTTTAAGAAATCCGAAATAAGAAATGGAAACCACAAAAAAGATCATTAACAAACTAAAAATATCTAATAGAATGTTTGAGTTTTTGTTTAATAAAAGAAAAAAGTTATTTTCTCTTCCTTATTCAGAAAACACTTTATTTTTAAAAACACATTGTATGTATATAGATATGTATGTATATATATTTAAACAATTGAATTAAAAGTGTCATGGTTTTGTCTTACAACGTACATGTTCTGTATATGTCTGTATAAAGTAATGTGCGCGTATGTATGTCTGTATGTGTTTATATATATATATATATATATATATATATATATATATATATATATTAGACATTAAGAGGAGATTATATATATATATATATATATATATATATATATATATATATATATATACCCATTCACATACACCTTTCACGATAAAGATAGAACCCAGAGTTAGATAGAATCGAGCAATTGCATCGACAACGGACAACGCCAGACCCAAAGTGGGTTTCTACTCAGTGACGTACTCCGACATAGGCGCGAACCCAGGTCGTAGCACTAACAAAGTGTCCAATACTGACGACCTAACCATATGGGCTTGTCACATCGTAGAATGTAGAACTGGATAAAAATATAAGAATTAAAAAAAAAATCGAAGTATAGTCAATGGATTGCGCCGTGGCCCATATGGTTAGGTCGTCAGTATTGCACACTTCATGAGTGCGACGACCTGGGTTCGCGCCTATGTCGGAGCACGTCACTGATGAGATGCAGTACATCGAAACCCACTTTGGGTCAGGCGTTGTTCGTTGTCGATGCAATTGCTCAATTCTATCTAATTCTGGGTTCTATCTTTATCCGATACCCTGAAAAGTTCCGATTCCGATTAATCGTTCCAACACACACACACACACATATATATATACATACATATTGACAGAGCGAGAGAGAGAGAGAGAGAGAGAGAGAGAGAGAGAGAGAGAGAGAGAGGGGGGGGTTCTTATAGTGGAAAGAAATCTAATAAAGTGCTTGATTACTTTATGAGAACGAAATATTTATTTATTTATGATTATCTACACATACGCATCGTGCATGTGTGTGTGTGCGCGCATGTGTGTGCGTATCATGTGCGATGGTCTTTCCCCCAAAGATTGGTAATGTAAGTTATTTGCGAAGACACAAGTAAACAAAAAACAAATAGAACCTCAACCTTTCAACTCATTGCTGCACCTGCTGGGTGTATTTTGCAAAACAGCTTTGAAAACTCTACTTGGATGTAAGGATTGTCTTCATGCGTGCTACCTCTCAAACACTTGTAGGTGATTTCTCTTCCGGAATAATGTTCTAACACTTAAGTACAATATATATATATATATATATATATATATATATATATATATATATAAAGTGACCGTGTCTGTGTCTCTGTACATTTCTCTACGCAATAACTCTGTCAATGTTTTATCTACAGATTCGAAATTAAAAGCGAACGTGTTTGTGTGTCTACATTTCCCTACGCAATAACTGGCAATTTAAGTCTACAGACTCGAAATTTGATATATAGGGTACTGAGATTTGGGAAAATCTTTGATCGGTTTTCGGCCAGAAATTTGGCTGTTAAGGGGTCAAAGTACAATGATTTGACCTTTGTGAACTCTACCAAACTCCCCCGACAATTTTGGGTCTAAACACTTGAGATTTTAGATATAGGGTTCTTGGACATGGATCTAACTTAATAACTTGATTTGAGCCCAAAAGAATAAATGTTAAGGCGTCTTAATAGGGGTCAAAGTTAAAACAATTGACAGCTATTTTTTAATTTTTTGCTGAGCATACACCTCCAAACACCCGGGCACCCAAGCTAGTATATATATAAAGTGAACGTGTCTGTGTGTGTGTCTGTGTGTCTGTTTGTGTACATTTCCTACACATTAACTCTGTCAATTTAAGTCTACAGACTCAAAATTTGATATACAGGGTACTGAGATTTGGGAAAATCTATACGATCGGTTTTCGGCTAGAAATTTAGCTGTTAAGTGGTCCAAGTTCAACGATTTGACCATTGAGAACTCTACTAAACTCCTCCGCCAATTTTGGGTGTAAACACTTAAAATTTTAGATATAGCTTCCTTGGACATGGATCTAAGTTAATAACTTGATTTGAACCCAAAACAATGAATGTTAAGGGATCATAACAGTTAAAAAAATTGACCGCTTTTTGTTTTTTTGCTTCACATACACCTCCAAACACCCGGCCAACGCCGGACTGAAATGCTAGTATAATATACTAAGTATATATACTAAGTATATATATATATATATATATATGTATATATATATATATATATATATATATATATATATATATATATATATATATATATATATACTTAGTATAAATGGAAATGTATAAAAAAGAATACGAAAAGTATAAAAGCTTATAACTTTTCTCTATTCGTTTTCAATTGGTGACGTGCAGGAATACAAAATGATATTATGAAAAAAAATTAAAAAACTTCTTTTACAAGTACATAATTTTCGACCGATCCATCAGTCTTCATCGGTGTAGTGAAAATGTATATATATATATATATATATATATATATATATATATATATATATATATATATATATATATATATAAGTGACATTGTCTGTCTATGTGTGTGTCTGTGTGTACATTTTCCTACTAAACTACTCTGTCAATTTTCAGTCTACAGACTCAAGATTTAAAATAAGGAGTATTGAGATTTAGGAAAATCTTTTTAATCCATTTTCGGCCAGAAATTTGGCTGTCAAATGAATCAAAGTTCAACGATTTGACCTTTGAAAACTCTACCAAACTCCTCCGCCAATTTTGAGTCTAAACACTTGAAGTTTTAGATGTAGCTTACTTAGACATGAGATCAAGCTTTTTAATTTGATTTGAGCCAAAACAATAATCGTAAAGGGGTAAAAATTGGGGTCACATTTTTTAAAAATTTGACCTCTGTGGTCTCTACTAAATTCCTCAGCCAATTTTTAGTCTAAACGTTTGAAATTTTATATAACGTGTATTCAGACATAGAGCAAGCCTTTTAATCGGTTTTGGGCCGAAAATTGTAAAGTTTAAAAGATTTGACCATTGCGGACTCTAGCAAACTATTCAGGCAATTTTGGGTCTAATATTTGAAAATGTACATAAAGGGTATACAGACATGCAGCAAGCTTTTTTAATAAGTTTTTAGGCGAAAATTTGACTACCAAGTAGTCAAAGTTGAAAGAATGGACCTTTACAGACTCTACCAAACTCCTCCGCCAATTTTGGGTCTAAACACTTGACATTTCAGAGGTAGGTTACCTAGACATGAATCAAACTGTGTAATATATGAATATATATATATATATATATATGTATATATATATATATATAATATATATATATATATATATATATATATATATGCACATAACGTTATTAACAGCACATAAGGCCAGAGTAAAGCCGATCTGAACTGCTAGTATATATATATATATATATATATATATATATATATATATATATATATATATAAGTATAAATATATCCATAACAAAAACATATCTGCACAGAAATATTTGTGCTTCGTTTCATAGCTTAATCAAAATTAGTCTGCAGATTTTTTCTTGGAAATAATATCTAGCTTACTCGCCATAGGAATATTTTATACTGCCTCTAAACCCAACTCTATTGAGCACTGTAGACTGTTGAGGTAAATAGTAAACCAACAATAAACACGTAATCTATATATATAAAAATGTAATGTTTGGTTCGTTAAAAGTGAATAAAACCATATTTCTACGTTACCAATTTAATTGAAATTTTCATAAAATCTATTTTTAAAGTCAAAGAATGTTTGCATGTTATTAAAATAATTTAACATTGCGAATTATAAAAATATTAAATTATAAATGAAAATATTTTTCGTAACTGCGAGATTGTTCCCATTTCATTTCCGGTAGAAATGAGCCTTTCACTTATTGAGATACGTATTATTTGTATTAATTTTTATGATACTCATGCAGAGAGTGATCCGTGCTGAAATAATAACGTTATTATTTAAAAAGCCATTCTTAACATGGGGAGGGGAGGGTGTTTTGTACCTATTCTGTACCTTACAATTGAATAAAAACACATATCGTAAAACTTTAATTTGGAAATACGATTTAAAAAATAGCGCGGATCACTCTCTGCATTTTTTCATATATTATTCTTAAAGAGTAAAACTTTTCTTATTCATGTAAATAGTTAAGCCTACGTAAATAAATAAATAAATAAATGTTTGTACACGTGACAAATTATCAATAAATGGTTTAGTTACTTTTAAAAAAAAATTATTTATGAAAAGAGTTAACGTAAATAATCTTTCTAAAAGTAAGTGCGAAAGTGCCGTAGTTGTACTTCCATGCGTAATTTCTATACTTATAGGTTTTTGGAAATTTTTTTCACTGGATTATTATTGATTGGACACTAATTAAACAGATTATTAAAAAAGATTTTTTTAAAGAAATCATTATTTCGACATTTGAAAGTGGTGCTCACTTTTTAGTTACAACGTTCTTATAAATCAGTCACCCATTTTGTAACCAATGAAAACGCGGTATATCAAAACCATAGAAAGTAAAAATAATATGAGTTTCTACCGCATTTGTAAGTCAGAAATATATTTGTTTCTCAAAGAAAAAAAATAGATTGAACATGACTTTTTTATTGTTTTTATGAAAACAAGTTTCGAGTTTTTTTTTAAAAAATTTTTTACTTATTTAGTTAAAAGTCAGTTTGTGGGTGTTTTTTTTTTTTTAAATAATTTGTTTTCATGAAAGATGAGGGTTTTTTGTTCTTTTTCAAAACTTTTTTTTTTTAAATTTTTTTTAAGTATTATAAATTTCACTAACATGCTGGAGAAATGTTGGTGCTAATGCAGAGAGTGATCCGCGCTATTTTTTAAATCGTATTTCCACGTTTAATTAAAGTTTTATGATATATTTTTTTATTCAATTAAAGTACAGAATAGGTACAAAACACCCTCCCCTCCCCATGTTAAGAATGGCTTTTAAAATAATAACATTATTATTTCAGCACGGATCACTCTCTGCATGAGTACCGAAATGTTTAATAATTTGGTATTTTTTTAGATTAGGTTCACCTCCTCAATTTTCTTTTAAATCACGACTTGTAATGGTTTTCGACTATGCTGAATACGAAAATCGCATTGAAATTTTGCAGAAATAAGTCGTTATCAAGATATAAAAAGTTATATTATACATTGTATTCTTTGGCGGCCATCTTTTTACGCGCGCGCCATAAACAAATGCACGCACGTAAAAAAGATGGCCGCCAAAGATTACAATGCATAATACAACTTTTTATATCTTGATAACGACTTATTTCTGCAAAATTTCAATGCGATTTTCGTATTCAGCATAGTCGAAAACCATTACAAGTCGTGATTTAAAAGAAAATTGAGGAGGTGAACCTAATCTAAAAATTTACCAATAATTTTCCATCCCGTACGCCTCCCGATACATTGCTTCGTCACCATACGACCATTTTATATCTCCCGAAGACACTTCCGTATTTAGCCAAAAAAGAAAAAAAAAAATGGTGACCGATTTACCAGAACGTGGTAACTAAAAAGTGAGTACCCCTTTCAAATGTTGAAATATTTTTTTTTTTTTTTTTCAATTTTTTTTTCATAATCTGGTTAGTGTTCAGTCAATAATAATCCAGTGAAAAAATTTCAAAAAAACCTATCAGTATAGAAATTCGCATGGGGGTGATGGTTGTATAACTCCGCCACGTAAGTAAATAAATAAAAAATGTTACGTGCACATGAGTTAGCCTTGACTAGGGGGGGGGGACTAAGGGAACGACCATTAAATAATTCTGCGGGTCGCCATGGAAATCAACGCCCAATGAGTACCAAAATAGTTTTCATGATATGAAGAAATTTTTTTTCGAAAAGTGAGTGATCACTTTTCTATGTAAATTTAACTTAAAATGAGCACCCACTTTCTAGCCACCCGGGGAAGGGGCATTTATTTTCGTGTTTATTGGCTTAAAGGCTTTTTGACGAGGCAGTTTGGTACGTGAGTGCATATTTAACAGTTTTTGTTTATGCTGACGCGTAGCATAAACAAAGGCTACGTCTGTGAAATGGAAAATAGTCCCATAGTTCAGGGGTTAATACCATGCAAAAGAAATCAAGCAAAAAACTTTTTAGCCAAGAAACACACAGAAAAATAAAAAAAAAACATAGCATCCATTTTTTTTCTATCGAATTCATTTGCTGTTTTTATTGAAAACTATTTTCCCCCTGAGTCTTCAAACCGTTTCCGTTGCAAAAAAAGTAGTTTTTATGATATGAAGAAATTACTTTTTCGAAAAGTGGGTGATCACTTTTCCATGTAAATTTAACTTAAAATGAGCACCCACTTTCTAGCCACCTGAGAGAGGGGGGATTTTTTCCCATGTTTATTGGTTAAACAGCTTTCGTTTATGCTCACGCATAGCGTAAACGAAGGCTACGGCTGTGAAATGGAAAATAGTTCAGAGTTCAGGGGTTATTACCAAACAAAAGAAATCAAACAAAAAACTTTTTAGCCAAGAAACACACAGAAAAATGCCCCTCTCTCAGGTGGCCAGAAAGTGAGTGCTCATTCTAAGTTAAATTTACATTCAAAAGTGATCACCCACTTTTCGAAAAAGTAATTTCATGAATATCATGAAAACTTTCTTTTTGCTACGGAAACGGTTTGCAGATTCGTTTTTAGCACACCAAAATCTACAATAAAATATTTCGTTATATACGAACGTGAAACGGGCTTTAAAGTAAAATAATACCGGATCTTTTTGAGCAGATTTGCCGTTTAGTTGTACAAATATCCTCAAACCAGGTAATCACTAAAAGGGACTTTTAAAAGTCGTCACCTGTATCGAACAAAAGTTTAAAACCACCGATTATATGCCAGCCTACGTCATGATAACATATATTGAGTGAATTCCTAACAGTATTTTGTATAGTTTTTTAGTTTAAACTCATTTTCCCAAAATTTCCCCAGACTTAACGTGTTCGATACAGTCTGCCGCCATTTGTACTTTTCAGATACACCGATAAACATTGAATGTTTTTAAACCGATTATACATTACATAAAAACACTAAAATCTTATTCAGTTAGGTAGAACATTTACTTTTCTTGCCTTTGATAACATTTATTTGTTATATATTTATTTTTTGACAACTTTTTTGTATCTGTGTTTAGTAATATGAACCCTTTTCATTTAATGTAACGTTTAGTCGGCTTGAAAAACAGTGTTTATCGGTGTATTTGAAAGCTACAAATGGTGGCGGACACTGTTGATTACTTTAAGTTAGAGAAAGTGAGTTAAAACTAAAAAACTATACCAAATACTGTCAGAAACCCACCGACTATGCCAGCCTATGTCAGGGTAACATATATTTGTGGGGTTTCAGACACTGTTTTGTATAGTTTTTAGTTTTCAACTTACTTTCCCAAACTTAACGTATTCAACAGTCTGCGACCATTTCTGTTTTTCGAGCTGATTAAACATTTTACATTACATAAAAACACTAAACAATTATCCAGTTAGGTAGAAACGTAACTTACCTTACCTTTGCTTTCATTTATTTGTTTTTGGACAACTTTTTCGAATCTGTGTATAGTAACCCCCCCCCCCGCATCAACCAAATATTAATTACTACCTCACATTTTTGTATACAGAAAACAACAACAAAAAAAAACATTTAAGGTTTCAACATTTTTGCTACGTTCGGCTTCATCCACTGATTGTTGGCCGAGTCCAAACCATGAATGATTGACAAAAAACTCCCGAGGATCCAGATAAAATTTTGCGAGAGTACCATTTTTTTTTCATTTTCGCCTTCTTTTTCACTTTTTGGAGTGGATTGCTGTACTAAGAAACATGCATTTTTCTCTTTTTATTAAATTTTTACATTACACCAAATTGAGCCCCTGCAACGCGTGGCAGGGTACAGCTAGTATATATATATATATATATATATATATATATATATATATATATATATATATATATATACTAGCATGGGTGTCCGGTCAATTTTTTTAACTTTGACCCCTATTATGACCCCTTAAAATTTATTGTTTAGGGCTTGATTCAAGTTATTAAGTCAGATCCCTGTCCAAGGAATCTATACCTAAAATTTTAAGTGTTTAGACCGAAAATTGTCGGAAGAGTTTGGTAGAGTTCTCAATGGTCAAATCGTTGAACTTTGACCCCTTAATCGCAGAATTTCTGGCCGAAAACCGATCGTATAGATTTTCCCAAATCTCAGTACCCTGTATATCAAATTTTGAGTCTGTAGACTAAACATTGACAGAGTTATTGCGTAGGGAAGTGTACACACACAGACACACAGATACACAGACAGACACTATCTCTTATATATATATATATATATATATATATATATATATATATATATATATATATATATATATAAGAGAAAGAAAATTAAAACTGTGAGTTGAACTTTACAATCAAAATTTATTGTTAGACTGAATACTCAAAATATTATGCGCGGGTTGTGTGTGTATATATATATATATATGATGGACTCTCCCGTCGATTTTGACGTATGAGGTTCGGACAACCCATATTTCTAAAACTCATTTATGCTTTTGCCTCTGATGACTTTTTAGTCCAGCAAGGGACTTGCAAACAAGGCCACAAATAGAACATGAATGTGGATTTAACACTGCAGATATTGGTGCGGCTAGTCGTTTTTCTCTTACTCTGTTTTCTTTCAGTTGCCTTAAGCTTTCAGATTGAAACCTCTGGAGACCTTCAAAACACCTTGATCTCCATCCTTTTCGGTCATTCACCTCATCTTCAAGACTCCTGTATGGTATGTTCACTGCAGACCAGTTACTCTTCAACTTGTCCTTGTACCTAAGCCAAGGACGTCCGACAATTCTTTTACCCCCCTCAAATTGACTGTACATCGCAATTTTTAGAATTCTGTCATCGGGCATCCTCAATACATGACCAGCCCACCGCAATTGCGATTGAATAAGGAATGATTCAATGCCAGATATTTTGCATTTTGTGAATAATTCGGCATTTGATACCCTGTCGCGGAGGCTAAGACCACATATGGAGCGTAGACAGCTTTTGTGGAAAACGTCCAGCTGATTAATGTGATGTCTGTATGGGGTCCATGACTCAGATCCATAAAGAAGAATGGAAAGAACAACAGCACGGTAGACAAGGATTTTTGTGTCTAGTCGAATACCCCTTCCATTCCACAAGCGATGGCGAAGATTTCCAAAAGCAGAAGTGGCCTTAGCAATCCTGTTGACAATTTCATCATCAAGTGAACCGCCCTGGTTCACCTTGCTACTAAGGTAAGGAAAGGACTTGACATAATTGATATCATGACCGTCGACTTTCAGCTTGCGTGCAGGAAATCTATACTCTGGTGGATTTTGCTTTATGCCTTCAACTTATTTTGGAGTAGGGTGTGGCTGATGCACTACCTCAGTCTTCCTTATGCTAATTGTCAGGCCAAAGGCCTTGCACGCAGCTGAAAATCGATCAAGAAGAACCTGGGCTTCTTCAAAGGATGTGGCTACCAGTGCAGCATCGTCAGCGAAGAGCAAGTCGCGAATAATTTCAGTGCGAAATTGGCCTTAAACCGTTGATGGTTAAATAAGCCACCGGATAACCGAAATTGAAACTTGACCCCAGTGTCCAAATCATCAAATGCATGTTTCAGCATTAGTGAAAAGAAGAGCGCAAAGAGGACTGGCGCCATTACACATCCCTGTTTGGTCCTATTCGTAACATCAGATGGATCAGACATCATACCATCTGAGACAACATTGGCCTTCATCCCCTCGTGAAAGGAAATGATCACGTTCAGCATGTTTTCTGGAATACCAAGCCTTCTTAAAACTTGCCAAAGAGCATCGCGATTCACAGTGTTGAAGGCCTTCGTCAGGTCAACAAACACCATATACAATTCCTGATTTTTCTCACGGACCTTTTCTGCCACCTGACGTAAGGAAAATATCATGTCAATGGTGCCGCGACCCGACCGAAACCCACACTGGGACTCTGAATACACCTTATCAACGAAACGATTTATGATTCGGTTTAGAATGAGCCTAGCCAGAATCTTTCCTGCAATTGAAAGCAGGGATATCCCCCGATGGTTGTCACAGACATTCTTGACTCCCTTATTTTTGTAGACATGTTTGATGCAGGCATCTTTGTAGTCCTGTGGAACTCGGCCTGCTTTCCATATCTTTACAAAGAGAGCATGGAGCTTTTCTACCAGCACATACCCACCATGCTTGTACACTTCAGGCGGAATTGGATCCTTTGGTGATGGGGACTTGCCAGAAGCAATTTGTTTAATGGACTCCCATACCTCCTGATAAGCAGGTTCCAATGACAATTCTGGAATATCTGGATTCTGAGGAATAGAGGACACGACATCGCCGTCAATGACAGATGAGGTGTTTAAGACAGTTTCAAAGTGCTCCTTCCAACGATTGAGAATATCTGATTTATCAGTCAGCAATGCCTCTCCATCGGCTGTGCTTAATGGGGAAGCACCACTTTTCTGAGGACCAAATACCTCTTTCAGACCATCATAGAAGGCTTTCGTGTTCTTGCTGTCAGCAGCTCCCTGCAGTGCAATTGCCTTATTGTACCACCATTGTTCTTTCATAGCTCGGAGAGCTCGTTGTACTTCACCTTTACACTTTTTGTAGGCCGTGTGCTTCACTGTTGAGTTTTTGTCCTCAATCCAACATTTGTGAGATGAGTGCATTTGGTTAATCAGTGCTTTAACTTCATCGTCACTTTCGTCAAACCAATCCTGGTGTTTTCTTTTCGGTATTCCAAGGACTTCTACTGCTACAGCTTGAGTTGCTTCTCGCAATGCTTTCCAAGAAGATTCAACATCATCAGTTACATCAACACCCTCAAGGTTTTCATCAAGCTTATTGGAGAGCTCAGTTCTTTTTTCCCTGGATTTAAGAGGCCGCACATCAATGCGTTTGGGGACTGTTGATCTTGTAACTCTGTGCCTTCGCACATGCAACGGCAGTTTACTTCTAAGAAGGGCGTGATCCGAAAGATAGCAAGAAGTGTGGAAAGAGCGAGTGATTTTGAAGTCACTCACGTGCTTCCGCTTTGTTATAACGAAGTCAATAAGATGCCAGTCCTTTGAACGAGGATGCATCCATGTCGTCTTCCGATGCACAGGTTGTTGGAATATGGTATTGGTAATACAGAGGTCAAACTCCCTACAGATTGTAAGAAGTCGTAAACCATTTGCATTTACAAGTTGTACAGGCGTTCGGGTTTCAATCCTAGATTGAGGTAGTTGCCTGTCTAGCCGCACTGATAAGCTGTGGAACAGCGAAACAGTAGTCTATGTGGATGACTATATATATATATATATATATATTAGTAAAATTTTATCAAAGTTTAATATAAAGTAAACATCTTTTAATCAGTGGGAATGTGCATGTTCCCATAAATATTAAATTGTCTCAAATATTAAGGTAAATTAAATATTAAGGTAAATTAAATATCAAGGTAAATTAAATATTAAGGTAAATTAAATATTAAGGTAAATTAAATATTAAGGTAAATTAAATATTAAGCAAAACATGATTAACATTTCTGTAATCGAGCATAATTTACTTGCAAAAACTAAAACAAGAAAATAGATTACATCATATTCGTATTTTTTCGGATATTACAATTGTTTCTACATCAACTTAACAGTTTATAGAAAGAAAAAGAAAAAGAAAATTTCGAGGCTGGCATCTCATCAGACTTATCGAAAGAAATATAAGGTTAATACGTATCTGAACATATTTTCCTCATGTTATTACGCAGTGTGACCCGTCTCGTCATGTTTTGATAAATCCTCTGTAATCTTTTCCTTGTTGTTTTGGTTTTTGCAAGTATATATATATATATATATATATATATATATATATATATATATATATATATATATATATATATGTGTGTGTGTGTGTGTGTGTGTGTGTGTGTGTGTGTGTGTATTTGTTCATCTTTTTTATGTGCAAAACCTAACTTTTTTTAATATTTAAAAGTAAAAAAATATTAACATATTAAACAAACTTTTTTCGACATCGTTACTTGCATTAATTTGTTTTTTTTTTGTTTTTGTTTTTTTTTTTTGCTTGCTTCCTGCTTTTTCTTTAGAGATTATTTTTTACTATTAGCGGTGTATAATTGACTTATTTTAAAATTACATTTACACACACACGTGTGCCGCCGATATATCAGCGCTTTTTTTTCCTTCCAAGTATTTTTACATTCTTTAGAACTATACACGCATCTCACTGTTTTATTTGTTATTTGTTTTTTATTTTTCTCTATTATTCATCCTTTTTTCTATTTAAAAAAATACACCGTAAATCAATTTTTCCTACATGCGTTTTTTTTACACAAACAGTAACTTCACGTGCATTTCTGTTACGTCACTTTCCCTATTTAACAAAAACAAAAACCTTAAAATTCTTTCTTTTCGTCGATTATTACATTAACAAATTGTCCAGTTACTGTTTAGGACATATTCATTACTTTCCTATTACTTTCTGCACTTCCATTTCCTTTTTCTTTTCCATTTTTGCTGTTCTTTTGATCTATTAACACAATTATTCTGTTTCCTATTAAAGTAATCACATTATGACATAGTCTTAGCTCTTGCATCATCTGGAATAGCTGTAACATTACTGCCAGGTGGAAGAACGTCTCATTCGTCTTTAAAATTACCATATGCAATTTATGGAAACTCCCATGTGCAACATTTCCAAAACATCGAGTATGGGAAAGTTATTGAAGAAATGTAAACTTATTG
The DNA here is from genome assembly GCF_053919585.1 of Euprymna scolopes. Classification (NCBI taxonomy): domain Eukaryota; kingdom Metazoa; phylum Mollusca; class Cephalopoda; order Sepiida; family Sepiolidae; genus Euprymna; species Euprymna scolopes. The sequence goes on from NC_136489.1 coordinate 145,471,220, forward strand.
TTTGGGATGAATGCACAATGGCACACAAAAAATCACTGGAGGCTCTTCATCGATCATCGCAAGACTTGCGTGGAAATGACAGACTCTTTGGGAATGGGAATATTGCTAGCTTGATATTTCCGGCAAACATTACCTATAATTCCTCGATCAACACCAGCAGATGAAATAAATGCTTGCCTCAAATATTCCACTTTTTGGCGACATGTGAGAACATTCCATTTGACTAGAAATATTCATGTCCAGCAGCAAAACGATCACTCAGCAGAGTTATTTTCAAATCAATTACTGAAAATTGGAAGGGAAAAGTGCCGGCTAATCTTACCTCCGGGCGAATTTCATTGCCACAAAACTTCTGTAATTTAGTGACAACAAAAGAAGACTTGATTAAAAAAGTATTTGCGGACATCCACATTAACTTTAAGAATCTCAGTTGGCTGAGTGAACGAGCTATTCTTGCACCCAAGAACAAAGATATTCATGAACTCAACAGAACAATTCAGTTGAACATTCCTGGTAAGTTAGTCACATACAACTCCGTCGACATTGTTCTTGAAAAAGACGAAGCAGTCAACTATCCAACAGAATTTTTGAATTCGCTAGATTTGCCAGGGATGCCACCATTGAAAACTGGCGTGCAAATCATCCTGTTGCGAAATATTAACCTGCCCAAGCTTTAAGCCACAGTTTTAACGGGCCTTTCAAATGTGAAGATGTCCTGATTCCACGCATTCCTATGATTCCTACAGAGATGCCATTTCAATTAAAGAGATTGCAATTCCCACACAGGGTCAATCTTTAGAATTGTGCGGCTTATATTTACACACTGATTGTTTCTCACATGGGTAATTATATGTTGCGTGTTCTAGAGTCGGCAAACCAGGTAATCTCTTCATTTGCACTGAATCAGGAATATTGTGTATCCACAAGTATTGGAAAATTAAACATATCAGCCACATGCATTTTTTATTCGATTTACACCATTTAAGCAACAGAAACGCTTGGCAGGGTACAGCTAGTATATATATATATATATATATATATATATATATATATATATATATATATATATATATATATATATATATATATAAATGTAATTCTTGGTCCGTTAGTTATCAATAAAACAATATTTCTGCATTACCAATTTAATTGAAATTTTCTGACAGTCTTTCCTTAGAGTCGAGGAATGTTTTTATGTTATTAAAATAAATTAATATTGAAAATTATAAATTAAATAAAATAAAATATTTTTCGTAAGTCGTTTCTGCGAGACTGCTCGGTTTTATTTCCGGTAACTTCCGTTTCAACGACTCTCAAATTACAAGATTTTAATCGATAAGTAAAAAAAAAAACATTCCCTATTTTTAAAATTTTAATTCATTTGTTTATCTTCCCAATTTTATAATTTTAAATTCCTCTGTTTATCTTAAGGCTTTTCACCCATCAAGCATTAAGTTTTAATTATTTAGTTTCTTTCACGGCATTGTTTACATAAAAAGTTTGTTTTAACTTTTTCTAAACCATAAAAAATAAGAAAGTTACTGTTTAATTTTTACGACTTGCCCTAGCGTATTATAAACACCCTAACATCTCCATATTAAAAACGGCTTTCAGATTAAACACCCCTCACAAACCTCGAAAGCTATTCTTAACATGGGGAGGTTGGGGGTGTTTATTCCGAAAGTCGTTTTTAACATGGGCAGGTTGGGGTGTTTATAATACGCTGGGGCAAGTCGTAAATTTGACGAAGTCGCTATTATTTATTGCAAAAATTACTGAAAATTTATTTATTTAACCAAAAAATGGCATTTTTCTCTAATTCCTCATCCTATTTTAGTCTCCTAAATTAATTACAGTGAATAAGGCATTGTCAAAACATGCATAAATCCTATTTTAGTCACCTAATTTACTTACTGTGAGAATAGAAGTTATTTGGAAATTATTGCTACCTTGAACAGCACCAGGAGTAACTGGTAAAACCTTTCTAATTAAATTGATTTTGATAGCCATTCGGTAACAAAATGACATAGCCTTAGCCCTTGCTGCATGTGGAATACCTGCGACCTTGTTACCAAAGTAGAAGAACTATTTTTTCTACTTTAAAACATTCAACTTTTCAAAAATCTCATGTTCGACATATCCAAATCATCCAGTCTGGGGAAAAATATTGCAGAAAGGCCATCCTTTTTTTAGGATGAATGCACAATGGGACGCAAAAAATCACTTGAGGCTTTTGGTCGATCCTTGCAAGATTTGCGTGACAATGTCAAACCATTTAAGAATGCAGTAATATTGCTTGCAGGAGATTTCAGACAAATGTTACCTGTAATTCCTCAATCAACACTAGCAGATGAAATAAATGCTTGCCTCAAATACTCTACTTTTTGGTGCGATGTGAAGGCATTAAACTTTACTCAAAATATGCCTGTCCAGGTAAAAAGCATGAGTTGTAGGGCGGCACATCTGTGATCCCGCTCATTGAACATTGTGTCACTTTCAGATATTACAGAAGGCTCCTATCGGAATTTGTACACAATTGGCCAACTAGTAGATGGTCTCCAAAAAAAAAAGAAGAAATCAGTTTTTATCAAACAGAAATGGAATCATGCCGTCCTTTTTATGCCGAAAATATTATCGTTCAACCCTATACACTACAAAATAAGAGTTATACATTATTTCTATAAATTATCATAAAAAATACATTCAATAATGAATATATCTATTTACAATTTATTAATGTTACATGTAAGAATAGATGAAAAGAATAAAATAAAAAATAACATGTGCGTACGTGATTCTAATCATGATTAGTATTGTTGTATATTATATGACATTGAGGTAAACATTAAATCTATCAAATGTCAATCTTTTTCTTAAACATTCGATGGTTTGATAAATATATTTCCTACATTCTCACGCGATCCTAATCTGGAAAAATAAACAATTTGCATTGAAAGCAAGTTTCCACTTCTATTTCAACATCCGGTTCAGCTTTCCACATGCTGACGTTTACATTCTTCTCTTTAAGCATTGCTTTGCAGATTTTTGTAAGAATATTATTAGAGAAAAGATAGCCGTGCAATGGGTGCAGCTAGGGTGTAGCAAGAAATGAATTGTTATTGACCTGCTCTTTCCCACGAGGGGTGCATGTGGCAGTAGGTCGAGATTTACTGGAACAGCACGCCTCTTGATAATTGCATTATAAGGCTTGTAGTTTTTCATGTGATTCGATTAACTGTCGACCCAGCTCATACAATATCTATGAATATCAATATGTACGTGTTTAACTAATTTTAATATCTTAGCAACATCGTGATTTCTTTCAAGTTTGTGTCACGTTTAGACAATGGCAATATCGTTTATCGAGGAGAGTAACTTTGCGTGTCTGTGTCGTGGGGGGACGTTTTTGATAGGCTATTACGCCCTGGGCATGGCAACCAACTTTGAAGTTTTTAACCCTATATATAAACGATAAAACAATATCTCTTACATCAAGGGATTGATATGACATCTTATACATGTGCTTAATGAGTTTTTTTCTTAGAGATATCAGCGTCATTAGTGGCTGGATTTTCTTAAAATTTATTCCCTCAAGAGAATTGTCTGGGATTGTACCACTGGTTCAGCAATTGAACACTATATAAAATAAGCGAACAACGCATGCTTTTATAAAAAATAATTTTAACATTTGGAGAAGCATTTTAAGAACTGGAAACATTGAGCTGGTACGCCCCGTCCGTCATGGATAAAGATATGATCCTAATCTGTTGCGACCGACTTAAACAGAGCCGAAGTTAAACTGCTCAGGATCGATCCGTGATTTCAACAACTGGGTACGGAGTCCCTCTTCTGATTATGTAACAAACCTTCTCTTGTGATGACGAAAATCAAGAGAAAGAGAGATAGAGAGAGAGAGAGAGAGAGAGAGAAAGAGAGAGAGAGAAAGAAGAAGAAGAAGAAGAATAAGAAGTGTGGGAGATAGATAGATAGATAGATAGATAGATAGATAGATAGATATACATAAATACCTATCAACAAAGAATACAGACACTGGCAGCATTTAACTTATCTCGGATGATAAGCTCTATATGTTCACTGTATTCGGGTCCCTGATTTTATGATCTATCTGTCAAATAAAGATAGATCTACTCTGATAACGCACCCTGAAGTCGCCATGAGTTTGCAAAACTTTTTCAAGAAACGTCGCGTATAAGCGTGACCATCGTCATAGATGGCCTGTCAGCTGAAAAATGACGTCATCGCCATAGGTCCTAGCAAGCAAGATAAGTGGAACACAGACTGTCGATAATGAGCAGACATTTTTTACAGAAAGCGTTAGAAAACTTCAAAATTGGATTAAAAAGATAAACATGATACTTTGTATGTAATTTTCCCCACTCATCTAATATTAATAATAAAAATATTAATAATACAAAACGAATTGAAAGGGAGAAAAGGTGTTAAAAGGATTTAAAAAAAAAAACAGGAATACGATTTGATTTGTATGAAACTGAATTTTATTCAATAGAAATAAATAAAAATGAACAATAAATATTTTTTAAATAAAAAAAACAATATTTTTTAAATCAAAACTGAAAAGCAAACGATAAATTAGTTTAACTGAAATACGAACAATAAATTAGTTTAACTGAAATACGAACAATAAATTAGTTTAACTAAAAAACGAACAATAAATTAGTTTAACTGAAAAACGAACAATAAATTAGTTTAACTGAAAAACGAGCAATAAATTGGTTTAACTGGATAACGAACAATAAATTAGTTTAACTGAAAAACGAGCAATAACTTAGTTTAACTGGAAAACGGGGAATAAATTGGTTTAACTGAATAACGAACAATTAGTTTAACTGATAACAAACAATAAGTTAAAAATTAAATTCAAACAAATGTTAGTATAAACAAAGTTACTAAGGCAGAAATATTTCAAACATTGAATATTAAAACTTTTCAAAAATCTGTTGTAGAATTTAATTAAAAGTTTGAATTTTTCTTTTTCTGATTTTTTTTTCTTACTAATATTGTCATTCTCTTTGCGACAAAAATTGTTTATAAGGGAATTCGATGAACTCCATATCAGCATTTTTCAATTTGTTGAATAGTGTCACATCACAAGAGTCAACATGAAATAATCGATTTTGGTCAGCCAAAATATTTAAAGTTATGTACATTTTCTCTGATGAATCGAATGTAAAAAGAATCGCATTTTATAAGTTTGTTTATAACTATATAATTATATAAGACAAAATTATTAGTTAGATCATTTGGCTATAGCAGAGAACCTCTGTTAATACCCTGAAAGTAGCTGTTTAATTCAGCTATTTCTTCAACAGCCTCTCTCCCGGATATTAAATTTTTGCAGTTATTGCATTTCAGTTTTTTGAAACTGCATGGGAGCAATAACCTGCTAAGTATAATATAACATGAAGTACTTCCTTGCATTGATTAACATCATCTTCAGTTACATCTATGTTAAATTTATAAACATGTAACTCTTGCTCCCTTGTCATTTCATCCCACTTAGTTTCTTTAAAATTTTTCAATTCAATAGTTTGATTATTAATTGGTAAGCTCAATTTTAAAACTGACAACATTCTGAGTTATTTTTTTCACATTCATACACCTGACGTATCGATATATTATACTGATCTCCACTAAGTTGTCAATACTGTCCAAACCTTGCCTTAAGGTTATCTGTCTGAAACTTTCCTGGTAATATATACACCATGTTCAGTACATTTATAAAATATTTAGTCGATTCTAAAATTGCGTAAGTAGTATGGTGCAAAGCAGTATATGTTTCCTTTATTAACTTACCAGTTCTTCCAGGAATGCTATTCCAAGTTTCTAACCAGTCACAGAACACATTTAGGAAACTATAATTATCACTATTTAATGTAAGTGGATTAGCATATTTATTACAAAGTCGACAACCTTTATATGGTGTTTTTACATTCAGTATTGTCCACCAAATATAAAATATTTGAATGTATTCTGCGATTTCTGCATAATTTGACAAGCATTCCTGTTTTCCTATAATAGTATATTCGTTGAAAATTTGCAAAACCAAATTAACATTTTTGCCTTTCAAAAGTAGCCGGAGAAAGAGCTTTTGAAGTAAACTTATAGCAATATTTCACAAGTAATTGAGTTTATGTAAACTAGAAAATGGAGCACTTTGTATGCTATCTAATTCATGATCTCTATTATAACAAAACTTTGGGAACATCATGCATTTACGTTCATCTTTTTGGCCAAGCCAATTGTTTCTAATGCATTTTAATATATGCACCGAGTCAAATAAGAAGAAAAGAGAGCTAGATCTTCTAACTGGATGGGGATATTGAATTGAAAGCTTTGATGAGCTACAAAAGAAAGACAGCTTTTTTATTTATTGCATTATTATTATAACAGATAATACCTTAAACCCTATCACATTTAATTATGTCAAATAAGTTTTCAGCTAGAAGACATTTAGTTGGCATAACATGCACAACATCCTTATATTGTGAGAATACACTGCTAAGCATAAAAGCAAATGCACTTGTGGCAGGTTCATTGCTGTTGTTAGCTAAGCCAACAATATTACCACCTTTATATTCAAGATAAGGTTTGAGATGTATTTCATCAACAAGTAAAGATACTGTGATGTCATTCTGCATTAGTAACTTGAACTTACTTTTTTTTAATTACATTTTCGCCCCAAACAAGGCACATTGCCACTTTGTTGTAGGGGGCTACTATCGGGGACATAAGCATCAGGGGTACTGTGTAGGAAGTTGGGAAGCAAGATGTCGGTCCACGTTACACTTGAACTTCTGCATGTCAGTACAGTTGGGGAAGCAGAAACTCGGAAGTCTAGCGGTTCTGAAGAAGAAACTATTGGAGTAGAGTAGAAGGCTCTCTTACATCTAGGGATCTCTACTATGAAGGGGTTGGATTTAGCTGCTTGTCGGGTTTGTCGGGGGTTTTTACGTCGATAGGGTACAAGTGCTTGCAGTTTGTCGGAGCATTCACCGTTAAAGTGCTTGTAGAACAAGCAGAGGGATGCTACATTTCGTCGATGAAACAGGCTGAAGCTTAGATGACAGTTCAGGACCTATCAGGTTGGCGACTCTCTTCTGAACCTTGTCTAGGAGCGAGAGACTAGTAGCAGATTCACCAGCCCAAAGATGACAACAATACTCCATACATGGGCGAATGGTGGCCTTATAGAGCTACGCGATACTTTCGGGCGTTGGTAGCTTTCTTTGTTTAAATTGTAAAATAAAATATGTATGAAATCCGTTTATAAGCCAAATTAAAACGCAATTAACTCTTTTTTCAATTGTCACAAAACAAAGGAGCATCAGACCTATCAGAATTTCTGCAAGGACGAATCATGGGTAATCATGAAGGTGGTCTTAGTCAACTTAACATAGCAGGAAATCTTTCAAAAATCGTTTCTACTGTCATTAGAATGATTGTAAAATTCACAAGATAGGACAAAGAGTTCAAATACCTCTGAAAGAACCTTGCCTATTGTGAAAAGAAATGAAGAGAATCTTCAGTACAAAGCCTCTGACAATGCAACACAATTGGCATTAATTGAAATGGATGGCTCTCGTCTTGGGGAGGCTCCATGTTTTGACAAGCTTCTGGGTTTGACCTTTACTCCTGATCTGAAATGGAACAAGTACATCAGGTCTGCTGCTAAGGACGCTGGGAAAATGGTGGGGTCCTTCTACCGCTCCAGAAGATATCTCACTACTGATGCAATTCTCTATCTATATAAAAGCTATATAAAAGGATGGAGTACTGCTGCCACATCTGGGTAGGAGCTGCTAAAAACAGCCTATCCTGCCTTGACTGAGTACAAAATAGACTTCGTGGTTTAGTGGGGGGTGCCCTTTTCTCTTCCCTGCAGCCTCTCTCCCACAGAAGAGACGTTGCGAGCCTGTCGTTGTTTTGTCGTTATTTCCATGGCAAGTGCTCGTCTGAGCTTCAATCTCTCGCTCCCCCCCTCGACAATCTTTCACGAAAAACACTCGTCTAGCTAAAACCATTGTCAATAATTTTCCCCTCTCTTTATCTATGCCTAAATCAAAACGTAGATTCCATGAACAAAGCTTCTTTCTCAGAAGTGCACGCCTGTGGAACTCTTCCATTTCCCTGTTTCCCACCTGACTACAACTTGGATGTCTTCAAGTCCAACATAAACAAATTCCTGACA
>NC_136489.1:145486949-145534449 GCF_053919585.1 Euprymna scolopes
AATGGATCCAAAATATTACAAACACTAATTTACAATTTAAAAATTTAATTAATTTTCTTTTAAACAGTTAATTAATAAAACATGTGTTTTTCTAAACAGAATTTTTTAAATGAAAAATTAAAATTTAACGAACTTGTTCTTGTCAATTTTCAATTTAACAAATTCCGCTTTCTTAAAGAAAAAAAATTTTTTTATTTAAAAACAATAATTTTTCTTTAACTGATAAACTCATTTTTTATATAAACAGTAAAATTTACGGTCTATAAAAAGTCAGATTTTATTATTTTACAAGTTTGACAAATTGTAAATTACTGATTTCATTTCAGCTACATTTATAATAACATAACACTGTTTATTTATCCAAAATAAAACTGAAAAAAAAAAGAAAAGAAAAATGGGCTAATATATTATTTTTACCGCAACAAAGCAAAACAAATTTGGGGATAATTAATTCATTATATATATTTTTTGTCCAAAAAGAGAGAGAGAGAGAGAGAGAGAGAGAGAGGGGGGGAGGGGGAGAGATAGAGAGACAGACAGGCAGACAGACAGAGACAAAGAGAGAGAGAGAGAGAGAGAGCAGTGTCTGAACACTGGCTATTATTATTCAGAGTTATATGACATATGCGTTTTGGTATCGCAGCTAGCGGAATGTGATTATCATTATCACATAACCCTCACTTCCGGTTTTTGACTTCCGACCACGTTTTATTTTTCGGTAATCAAAATTTGATCTTTTGAACCCTTAGTAGTAACTTCCTATCCCAGTTTTATTCAAGTGTACTTGATATATAATATCATTCGGCTACCATGAAAAACGAATCTAAAATTACTTACAAAACAGGAAATAGATGATACTTTTCAACTTTGACCTAATTCCGTTTAAATTAGAAGTTTATATTGTAACATTTTAATCATTCTATGGTGCAATAAAAATTCTGCAAATGTAGCAGCTATCATGCGAGTCCACGAGGAAAAAGCGTAAGAATATCTCCTCGTCAATCACAGACTCCGTGTCTTTCTTTAATCTCTTATGCTCTAGAAGTGTAAGCCATGTTTAGTTTCAGAACAGTTTCCGATGGTTCGTTCTTCTAAACAAGTCTTCAGCGGTGACTGGTTTGCAGTAGACAGAACAGTTTCCGATGGTTCGTTGTTCTAAACAAGTCTTGAGAGGTGACTGGTTTGCAGTAGACAGTTCCACAGAGCAAAAGATACTTACCGTGTCGAGACGGAAAAAACACACGAAATTGCCACAGAAAAGGTTTAATATTTATGGAGCAATTCTGGTTTCTGGTTGGTTGGTAGCAGAACGTGAATTAATTCGATTCGTCAGTTCCTAGCAGCATAGTTTATAAATAGAATCGCCCGACTGTGTGCGATAATACCCCATTACACCTCCATAGTGATGGGATGTCTCCTAGCGGCTTCGGCTGCATGGAGACGGGGTAGTACATGTCAAGGATTCGTCACTTGACACTCAGCCCAACAGGTGAGGGGCCGGGAACCGGCCCAGCACCTGTTGGACTGAGGTACACCGCCTGGGTAATACCTAGGAGGTCCACCCTCCCAGGCCTTGCCACCGGGCTTTCCGGTGGGGCAAGTTTATTGCTTGCTGCCTGAGGCGCCCCGACCGGGGAATGCCGACGGGGTTACTCGGGCAATTTTTAAAATTGCAGGAGTGCCCCTCCTTTAGGGGAGCCTGCGGGTATCCCACTTTCCAGGCCTTGTGCCAAATAATGCTGATGTGGGCAGCATTTAAATAAATACCCCATTACACCTCCATTGTGATGGGATGTGTCTCCTCGCGGCTTCGGCTGCATGGAGACAGGGTAGTACACGTCAAGGATTCGTCACTTGACACTCAGCCCAACAGGTGAGGGGCCGGGAACCGGACCACCACCTGTTGGACTGAGGTACACCGCCTGGGTAATACCTAGGAGGTCCACCCTCCCAGGCCTTGCCACCGGGCTTTCCGGTGGGGCAAGTTTATTGCTTGCTGCCTGAGGCGCCCCGACCGGGGAATGCCGACGGGGTTACTCAGGCAATTTTTAAAATTGCAGGAGTGCCCCTCCTTTAGGGGAGCCTGCGGGTATCCCACTTTCCAGGCCTTGTGCCAAATAATGCTGATGTGGGCAGCATTTAAATAAATACCCCATTACACCTCCATTGTAATGGGATGTGTCTCCTCGCGGCTTCGGCTGCAGGGAGACAGGGTAGTACCAGTCAAGGATTCGTCACTTGACACTCAGCCCAACAGGTGGGGCCGGGAACCGGCCAGCACCTGTTGGACTGAGGTACACCGCCTGGGTAATACCTAGGAGGTCCACCCTCCCAGGCCTTGCCACCGGGCTTTCCGGTGGGGCCAGTTTATTGCTTGCTGCCTGAGGCGCCCCGACCGGGGAATGCCGACGGGGTTACTCAGGCACTTTTTAAAATTGCAGGAGTGCCCCTTCTTTAGGGGAGCCTGCGGGGTTCCCACTTTCCGGCCTTGTGCCACATTTTGCTGATGTGGGCAGCAAATAAATATATACCCCATTACAACTCTGTTGTGATGGGATGTCTCCTAGCGGCTTCGGCTGCAGGGAGACAGGGTAGTACACGTCAAGGATTCGTCACTTGACACTCAGCCCAACAGGTGAGGGGCCGGGAACCGGCCCAGCACCTGTTGGACTGAGGTACACCGCCTGGGTAATACCTAGGAGGTCCACCCTCCCAGGCCTTGCCACCGGGCTTTCCGGTGGAGCAAGTTTATTGCTTGCTGCCTGAGGCGCCCCGACCGGGGAATGCCGACGGGGTTACTCAGGCAATTTTTAAAATTGCAGGAGTGCCCCTTCTTTAGGGGAGCCTGCGGGGTTCCCACTTTCCGGCCTTGTGCCACATTTTGCTGATGTGGGCAGCAAATAAATATATACCCCATTACAACTCTGTTGTGATGGGATGTCTCCTAGCGGCTTCGGCTGCCGGGAGATAGGGTAGTACACGTCAAGGATTCGTCACTTGACACTCAGCCCAACAGGTGAGGGGCCGGGAACCGGCCCAGCACCTGTTGGACTGAGGTACACCGCCTGGGTAATACCTAGGAGGTCCACCCTCCCAGGCCTTGCCACCGGGCTTTCCGGTGGAGCAAGTTTATTGCTTGCTGCCTGAGGCGCCCCGACCGGGGAATGCCGACGGGGTTACTCAGGCAATTTTTAAAATTGCAGGAGTGCCCCTTCTTTAGGGGAGCCTGCGGGGTTCCCACTTTCCGGCCTTGTGCCACATTTTGCTGATGTGGGCAGCAAATAAATATATACCCCATTACAACTCTGTTGTGATGGGATGTCTCCTAGCGGCTTCGGCTGCAGGGAGACAGGGTAGTACACGTCAAGGATTCGTCACTTGACACTCAGCCCAACAGGTGAGGGGCCGGGAACCGGCCCAGCACCTGTTGGACTGAGGTACACCGCCTGGGTAATACCTAGGAGGTCCACCCTCCCAGGCCTTGCCACCGGGCTTTCCGGTGGAGCAAGTTTATTGCTTGCTGCCTGAGGCGCCCCGACCGGGGAATGCCGACGGGGTTACTCAGGCAATTTTTAAAATTGCAGGAGTGCCCCTTCTTTAGGGGAGCCTGCGGGGTTCCCACTTTCCGGCCTTGTGCCACATTTTGCTGATGTGGGCAGCAAATAAATATATACCCCATTACAACTCTGTTGTGATGGGATGTCTCCTAGCGGCTTCGGCTGCAGGGAGACAGGGTAGTACACGTCAAGGATTCGTCACTTGACACTCAGCCCAACAGGTGAGGGGCCGGGAACCGGCCCAGCACCTGTTGGACTGAGGTACACCGCCTGGGTAATACCTAGGAGGTCCACCCTCCCAGGCCTTGCCACCGGGCTTTCCGGTGGAGCAAGTTTATTGCTTGCTGCCTGAGGCGCCCCGACCGGGGAATGCCGACGGGGTTACTCAGGCAATTTTTAAAATTGCAGGAGTGCCCCTTCTTTAGGGGAGCCTGCGGGGTTCCCACTTTCCGGCCTTGTGCCACATTTTGCTGATGTGGGCAGCAAATAAATATATACCCCATTACAACTCTGTTGTGATGGGATGTCTCCTAGCGGCTTCGGCTGCAGGGAGACAGGGTAGTACACGTCAAGGATTCGTCACTTGACACTCAGCCCAACAGGTGAGGGGCCGGGAACCGGACCACCACCTGTTGGACTGAGGTACACCGCCTGGGTAATACCTAGGAGGTCCACCCTCCCAGGCCTTGCCACCGGGCTTTCCGGTGGGGCAAGTTTATTGCTTGCTGCCTGAGGCACCCCGACCGGGGAATGCCGACGGGGTTACTCAGGCAATTTTTAAAATTGCAGGAGTGCCCCTTCTTTAGGGGAGCCTGCGGGGTTCCCACTTTCCGGCCTTGTGCCACATTTTGCTGATGTGGGCAGCAAATAAATATATACCCCATTACAACTCTGTTGTGATGGGATGTCTCCTAGCGGCTTCGGCTGCAGGGAGACAGGGTAGTACACGTCAAGGATTCGTCACTTGACACTCAGCCCAACAGGTGAGGGGCCGGGAACCGGACCACCACCTGTTGGACTGAGGTACACCGCCTGGGTAATACCTAGGAGGTCCACCCTCCCAGGCCTTGCCACCGGGCTTTCCGGTGGGGCAAGTTTATTGCTTGCTGCCTGAGGCACCCCGACCGGGGAATGCCGACGGGGTTACTCAGGCAATTTTTAAAATTGCAGGAGTGCCCCTTCTTTAGGGGAGCCTGCGGGGTTCCCACTTTCCGGCCTTGTGCCACATTTTGCTGATGTGGGCAGCAAATAAATATATACCCCATTACAACTCTGTTGTGATGGGATGTCTCCTAGCGGCTTCGGCTGCAGGGAGACAGGGTAGTACACGTCAAGGATTCGTCACTTGACACTCAGCCCAACAGGTGAGGGGCCGGGAACCGGACCACCACCTGTTGGACTGAGGTACACCGCCTGGGTAATACCTAGGAGGTCCACCCTCCCAGGCCTTGCCACCGGGCTTTCCGGTGGGGCAAGTTTATTGCTTGCTGCCTGAGGCACCCCGACCGGGGAATGCCGACGGGGTTACTCAGGCAATTTTTAAAATTGCAGGAGTGCCCCTTCTTTAGGGGAGCCTGCGGGGTTCCCACTTTCCGGCCTTGTGCCACATTTTGCTGATGTGGGCAGCAAATAAATATATACCCCATTACAACTCTGTTGTGATGGGATGTCTCCTAGCGGCTTCGGCTGCAGGGAGACAGGGTAGTACACGTCAAGGATTCGTCACTTGACACTCAGCCCAACAGGTGAGGGGCCGGGAACCGGACCACCACCTGTTGGACTGAGGTACACCGCCTGGGTAATACCTAGGAGGTCCACCCTCCCAGGCCTTGCCACCGGGCTTTCCGGTGGGGCAAGTTTATTGCTTGCTGCCTGAGGCACCCCGACCGGGGAATGCCGACGGGGTTACTCAGGCAATTTTTAAAATTGCAGGAGTGCTCCTCCTTTAGGGGAGCCTGCGGGGTCCCACTTTCCAGGCCTTGTGCCAAATAATGCTGATGTGGGCAGCATTTAAATAAAAATACCCCATTACAACTCTGTTATGCCAAATATTGCCGATGTGGGCGGCAATTAAATATATACCCCATTATCCATCTTGAATGACGGGATGTGTTTCCTAGCAGCTTCACAGCTGCAGAGATACAGGATAGTAATACACGTCAAGGATCCGTTCTTGACACTCTGCCCGACAGGTGAGGGGCTAGGAACCGGCCCAGCACCTGTCGGACTGAGGTACACCGCCTGGGTAATACCTAGGAGGTCCGCCTTCCTAGGCCTTACCACTGGGCTTTCCGGTGGAGTAAGTTTATCGCTTACTGCCTGATACGCCCCGACCGGGGAATGCCGACGGAGTTACTCAGGCAATTTTTACAATTGTAGGAGTGCCCCTCCTTTAGGGGAGCCTGCTGGATCCCCACCTTCCGGCCTTGTGCCACATATTGCTGTGGTGGGCAGCAATTAAATATCTTCCCCATTATTCATCTTGGATGATGGGATGTGTCTCCTCGCGGCTTCGGCTGCAGGGAGACAGGGTAGAAGTACTCGTCAAGGATCCGTTCTTGACACTCAGCCCGACAGGTGAGGGGCTGGGAATCGGCCAGCACCTGTCGGACTGAGGTACGTCACCTGGGTAATATCTAGGAGGTCCACCATCCCAGGCCTTGCCACTGGGCTTTCCGGTGGATTAAGTTTATCGCTTACTGCCTGATACGCCCCGACTGGGGAATGCTGACGGGGTTACTCAGGCAGTTTTTACAATTGCATGAGTGCTCCTCATTTAGGGGAGCCTGTTGGTTTCCCACTTTTCGGCCTTGTGCCACATTTTGCTGAGGTTGGCAGCAAATAAATCTCTACCCCATTATGAATCAAAAATATTGCAACATCCCCCCTATTTTTTATAATGGGAAAGTCCCTTGTGTTTTTTTCTGCTCAAAAATAAATAAATATATATTTTTTTATATTCAGTTATACATAACAAAAATTAGAAATCATTTGGATCTTAAAATTTTAGCATGTAAAAAGACGCCATTTTTAATTGTGTTCAAATGTCAAAACAGATATATATTTGTACAGAAAAGAGAAATAAAAGAAATGGAAAGTATTTTTACCTTAAAAGGGGTGGGTATGTGAAAAAGAAGACATTTCTTAAATTTGATTATGCAGCTTTGTAAAAAAAGCGAAAGAAAAAACGCATACATATATACATATAAATAAATATACATAAAAATAAACACGCAATATGTACCCGTTTAAAGAATTTGTTTTTTGTTATTAAACAATGCAAAAAAAAATATATATAGGACATTTTTGAAAAATAAGAAAACTAATGTGCAAAAAAAAAAATAAATAAAAGTCAAATGTAATTTATGCGCTCCTTAAAATAAGCATGCAAAAGTATTTGTCGAAAAGAAAAATTACAAAGAAGAGTTTTTTTTTTTTAAAGTGACTTTAAAAAAATCTTCTTTTTTTTTTTACTTCAGTAAAAGTATTAGTTACGCATTAGTAGATTAAAGTGTTAATACAAAGAAAATGGATACAGTTTAACGTCAGCAATATTTTCTTCTGATGATATGTAATTCAAAATAATGGATTCCTTTTTCACCTCGTTTTTTATGAAATGGTATTTATATTATTCTCATTATTATATTATTCTCGTATTTCTTCGCTCTGTCGTTCAGGTTTTTTAGGCTTAGAGAAGCATCGGCAGCACGGCAGCTTTGTATGCAGCCATTTTGATGTCTGTCTGGTCTGTCTTGAAACACACGAATTCGACGGCGGCTTCCAAGGTATAGGAAGTGGTTCACGTTCTCCAGATGTTTGTCGCCGACGGTGAGAAAGGGAGCTCCAGCGTCGGCCCTGTCCCTAGGCTTTGGTTGGTACATGATCTGAGTCCGTGTTGGTTTTATGGGATGGCCGAACCGGGTATAGGCGTGGTTAGTGACATAATCTGCTGTAGGTGATCTTCCGAGATGGACGCCACATAGTTGTCATCGGCGTACTGGAATTCCATCAGAGATGTGACTAACTTTTTACTTTACGATCTTAGGCAAGAGATCGAAAGCACCGCAAAATCCTATGGAATATTGACATACAAGCACATAGACCTATCAAAGTACGGAGACCGAATATAATGATAATCAACTAAAAAGCTGTGAATAGTAGATTTTGCCGTCCCTACAGTCTACAGGGTGAAGCTTCAGAAGACAGAAAAACAAAGCTAACACTCAGAACTTGTCAGAGAACTGAAAGGCATATTAGACATATAAAATAGTATTATATATATAATATACAATACATACAATAGTCGTAAGAGAACTTGGAATATTTCCAAAGAACTAGTAAAAGACTTCAAGAAATTGGAATCAAAAGAAAAGAGCGAGCAATAATGAAAACAGCAGAAATATTAACAGTAAACCTTAAATTGCAAAAACCAGCCAACATCAACTACAAACACTGACTAGCCACATTTCAGTTGCAATAGAAATAAAAAGAAATAGATAAACACAAATAAATTGGAACTGCAAGAAATGTCATAAAATATTCCCCCTGTCACACAAATAATCATGAAGGGTTAAGGAGGATTACAAAAATTGAGTAGAGTGAGGATTAGCTAGACTTTCATCGAAAATGTGCGGAGGTTGCTGCAACATTGGGGAAAATTATTGCCATCCAAATCCTAGAGAAAATCAATAATCGTTGCCGACAAGAAATCAATAATTAGCAATGGTTATCAAAGGAAATAAAGACTAAAGGTTCACAGAGGAAAGATCAAAGAGACAGAACTCCCCCCTCCCCCCAAAAAATATGCGGGACCTATCACTCAGACTCCAGGACACACCACCATTATTGATCACAGAGAAATCACAGATGCTGACATGTGTAAGAAATCTTTATGAGACAACAACAACAGCAACAACAACAACAATAGTAATAATAATAATAATAATAAAACAAAAGTAATGATAAAATCAAAAACAACAACAATAATAATAACAACAACAATAATAATAAAAAACTAATAATAGTAACAATCATAATAAAAGTAATAACAATAATAATGATAATATAAAAGATTAATAATAAAAAGACTAAAAATAAAATAACAATAAAAACAACAATAATAGTAATAACAACAATAATAATAACAATAAGAATAACAATATTATTATTAAAACAATATAAATAATAATAACAAAAATATTAATAACAATAATAATATCAATAATAATAACAATAATAATAATAACAAAAAATAATAATAGCAATAATAATAACAATAATAATAACGATGATAAAATTAATAATAATGATAATAATAACAATACAACAAATAATAATAATTATTATAAAAATAATAATAACAATGATAATAAAAATGAGAATAATAATAATAAAACCAATATTAATAATAATAGTAACAATGATAATAATAATATAAAATAGTAATAATAATAATAATAGCAATAATAATAATAATAATAATAATAATAATAATAATAACAACAGTAATTATCACTATAATAATAACGATAATAATAATAATAATAATAATAGCAGCAATAATGATAATAATAATGACAATAATAATAATAGCAACATTAATAATAACAATGATAATAACAACAATAATAATACTAATAAAAAATAATAATAATAACAATAATAATAATATTAATAATAATAATAATAATAATAATAATAATAATAATAATAATAATAATAATAATAATAATAATAATAATAATATAAAAGCAAAATAAGCGAGATTGAGACGATATAGATATAAATATGAATATGCAAACAAAACAGAACATTTGAAACTAATGAAAGTTCATTCTACCAAAATGTGAACGGAGGAAAAACGAAAACAGAACAATCAAATCCGACAGAAACAAAACTCTACTGGAGTAAAATATGGGAAGAGCGACGAGATCGCAATAGAAATGCCGAGTGGCTGAAAGACATGAAAGAAGAGTTACAACAAATAGAAGAAGGAGCAGTGAATGAAATCAGCAAGGAAACCCTAAAGAAAACCATAGGATAAATGGCAAACTGGAGAGTACAGGGCACGACGGGATACATGCATACTGGTTCAAAAAATTCACAACCTTACACGAAAGGCTAGCCCAAAACCTGAGAAGATGTATATAGGAAGCAATCGTACCAGACTTGATGACAAAAGGTGCTACAGAAGGACACGGAGAAAGGAACCGTCCCTAGCAACTATAGGCTAATCACGTGCTTACCAACTATGTGGAAGATACTGACAGCACAACTGGGGGAACAAATCTACCACTCCCTGAATAACCGTGGACTCATCCCCGAGGAGCAGAAAGGATGCCAAAAAGGAAAAAGAGGAACACATGACCTGTTATATCCTAAAGGAGGTAAAAAGGAGGAGAAAGAATTTAGCCATGGCATGGATCGACTACAAAAAAAAGCGTACGACAGGATCCCCCAATCATGGATAATAGAATGCCTAAAAATGTATAAAATACCAAGCAGGATCACCAACGTAATAGAAAATGCAATGAAAACATGGAGACTGAAATTGACAGCTGGTGGACAACACATAACAGAAATGAACATACAAAGAGGCATCTTCCAATGAGACTCACTATCACCACTACTGTTCATCATAGCCATGATGCCCTTGAACAGTATTCTAAGAAAGTGCCAAGCCAGATACAAGTTCTCCAATACAGAGGAAAAAATGAACCACCTGATGTACATGGAAGATCTGACACTTTTTACAAGGACCGAAAAGGAGCTAGAGACACTAATTAACACTACCAGATTCTTCAGGCAAGATATCCAAATGGAATTTGGAATGGAAAAATGCGCACAACTAGTAATAAGAAAGGGAAAACTGGAAACGACAGAAGGCATGGAACTACCCAACCAAACAGAAATGATGGCACTAGGGGAACAAGACGACTATAAATACTTGGGAATTCTGGAAGCGGGCACTGAGGTTTTCCCACAAATCCAACATTCTGCAGCAACTTCCTCTCCTAGAACCACTTCTTTGAACAATCGTGTTCCTAATGCTTGCTCTTGTGCTGCACAAACAAAAGCTTCAGTACTCTTAGCCAAATACCTAGCTCTAAGCCATTGCCATGATCTTTCATCGGCCACGTTTGCTATATCCTGGAAGAACCTCCCATGCATTTTCTTCCTAGCCAGTTCCTCTGCCCTTTCTCTATCCATACGTTTCACATAATCAGCCTTGGTCTCACATACCTCCACTTCATTGGCCACAACCTTAAGCATCCACTCTTCACTTCTAACCACATGCTCCTTCAACATCTCCTCGGTTCTAACACAATCTTTTATACTTTTCTATCCTCTCCCACCGTCTTTCCTCTTTTGATACAGCCTTGCTACACTACTTCGAATGTGAAATATACCAAACATTGCTTAAACTTTTCTTGTTTTGATATCCATGGCATGCAACTCCCTGTTTAACCATTTTAAAATTCCCGCACTGTATCTCAAAACACTGACTGTCCATGCATTTACTGCTTTCATTAGATTTCCTCCATACAGTTTCGACTTTGCAATTAGTTTTACTCTTCTAAGATACTCCTTCCTGACCTTCTCCTTAATTTTTCTGTTCATGATGCCTACATCCTCCAACACTCCCAAATACTTATACCCTGTATCTTCTATTTCTTTCATGATTTCTCCATTTGGCAGCACTATTCCATTCGAATGAACCTTTACTCCTCTTTTCATAACCAGCACCGCACATTTACTAATGGCGATAACGAATCCCCTTGAAATATTCCACGTTTAATGCCAACCTGCCCCAGCACATCTCTGTTTGATGTCAGCACCGTTTTCCATTGAGCCATACTTGTCTCCAAAACCTTACCACATTCTCAGCAACCTTTATCATGAATAGTGTTTCACGTATCCATGAATGAGGAACCATGTCATAAGGCTTTCTGTAATTGATCCATGCTATGCTCAGATTCCTCTTCTTCTTTGCATCCTGCATTAATGCTTTATCAATTTCTAGTTGCTCTTTGGTACCTCTCGAGTCTTTCCGACACCCTTCTGTTCGTCAGGAAAAACACCATTACTCTCAAGATGTTCATAAATTTTCTCCGCAAAGATTCCAGTCAACAGTTTCCACATCAGTGGCAAACATGTAATTGGTCTATAATTATTGGCATCTGTTCCCTTTGCAGGATCTTTCCTAATCAGTGTTGTTCTTCCCTTCACAAGCCAATCAGAGACATCTTCCGACTCTACGACCATTTGCAGGGCAGCAGCTATAGTTTGATAAAGGCATTGAAACTGTTTAAACCAGAAACCCATCACTTCATCTGGACCAGGTGCCTTCCAGTATGTCATCCTTCGTATGCCAGCCTTAACGTCATCGATGGTTATCTCAACGTTCTTCATCTGCTGCATTCCTGATAACCTTTCTCTGACCTCTCCCAACCAGCTAGCCTTCTTATTATATCGCCCTTCGACAGACCAAATCCCATTCCAGAACTTCCTGACATATTTTGCATTTGGAGTGTTGTTATTTCCCGCCTGTTTACTACCATTTAATTCTTTATACAGCTGAGACTGATTGTTCTGGAAAAGGTTGTTCTGCCGGAACGCAACACTTTTTCAACAAAGTTCCTAATTTTCATACCACCAGTGTGGACCTTCTCTTTAAACATTGTTAGAACGGTCATCGTTCGATTTTCCATCAATCTATATCCCCTTTCAAGCTCGTCCTTGGCTATTTGTCTTAGTTTAACTCCTTTTCTTATTTCTTCGATTCTACCAATGTCTTTTCGCCACCGTTTAATATTTTCTTCAAGCCGCCTCTACCAGTATGGCCTTCTATCCTTAATTTCTCTCTGTATTAATCCAAGACAATTCGCAACAACGTATGACGCTGGATACAGAAGCCTGTTAAGTTCCGTAATCGATATGTTCTTTCTTATGATGTTGTGAATTACTCCTTGAAATATTTTTACCTTCCGCCTTTCACTACTCTTCATGCTTGCAATATCTATGATTTCGTCTCCAAGAAGAACCTCTCTTAACTTCTGAAGTACTTCTTTTTCTACAGAAGTCAAAGTTCGAATTCCATCATCACTTCTCCATACATCTACTCCTTCCACTGGTTCCATTGTCTCAGAGTCATTGATCTACTCTGCCTTAGATCCTTCAAACTCCTTCTCTTCATTTCCCCTAACCATAGGATTCCATTCTTCCTCAGTTGCCCGCCTCCCATCATTGCTAAAAAAACTATACAAAATACTATTAAAAACCCGCCAAATGTATGTCAACCTATGTCACAGTAACATGTATTGAGCGAGTTTTTAACAGTATTTTATCCGGTTTTTTATTTATAACATCTTTTCCCAAACTTACCGTGTTAAAGAGAGAATCAGATTCCATCTTGAATGTTCCCATACATCGGTAAACACTGTATGGTTTTCGAGCTGAATAAACATGTTACATTGAATAAAAACACGAAAAATATATCCAGTTAGGTAGAAAAGTAACTTATCTTGCCTTTGATAACATTTATTTGTTATATATTTGTTTTTTGGCAACTTATGTGTACAGTAATACAAACCCAAATATTTCTTTAAATAAATTAAATCGTAAGTAATGAAACAAATATTTTTAAAAATTGTTGTGTTCATTTTTTATAGTATTTAAATATGTATGTCGGTGGGCATTAGAAGATGATGACTGCCTGTAAAAGAAGCAAAATAAAACGAACAAAACACAAGTAATAACTATGTAAACAACGTGAAGCTGTATAAATGTTACAAAATTACTCGATTATTCTGCATTAAATAACACGAAAAAGGATTGATATGCCGTAAAACAAAAACAAAACAGAACAAGACGTAAAATATGTTTTGACTCTGTGTTACTCAGTGTATTTGCCAATGGTGACTGGTGATTTATTCTTGACTTTTGTAACATTTATTTCTAAACATATTTTTTTTATGTAAGGCTCACTCAAAAGTAAATAAAAATAATAAAAAAGATAAAATGGCACAATAAAAAAACAACGAACTCGTAGCGTTAAATGTAAAAAATATATTTATTATTGAATAATAAAAAATAAGCGTTCCAGAAACTGATAAAGATTGAACAATAAAGGGAGATAATTCACATTAATTTATGTTTGCGATGATGATGACGCGTTTCATTAATTAATGTTGGCGATGATGATGACGTGACACCGTACGTACAAGCAAATTAATATATAGATAATAATAATAATAGCAATAACAAATAATAATAAATGATGGGAAATCTTTTTCTAACTCCTCTCTCTCTCTCTCTCTCTCTCTCTCTCTCTCTCTCTCTCTCTCTCTCTCTCTCTCCTTGTTTTCTCTTTTTTATAATAACTTATTAATTAATTAAATTTTTTTATAATATTTTATTAATTAACCAAAGAGGCAGAAAAGGACTATTTTTAGGCCAAAGAAGCAGAACCCCCAAAGAAACAAAAATCTAGATGGGAGAGGGAATAGAAGTGGACGTTGGTATGAACTATGAAATATGAAACAAACAAAATATTTCCAACAAAAGCAAAACACAGAGGCTTGGGGGGAAATATGCTTCCACTTCTGTCCAGGATGAAGACATGTTCCACCCGAAAAGTACAAGTCAGCAACACAACTGCATGAAGATTTTCAAGGAAGCTGAAATCTCATTTATGAAAACAGAGGTAGCGGCTCTCATTGGAAAACAACTATATCCGCTCCAAAACCCAAGAAAAATTGCCATTATAGAGACGTACACTATCTCAAAGACGCAGCTGGAGCAACACCACCTACGACGATTCGACATGGATCCAATTTAGATTTAGAGTATTCTTGTTACATCTGAGCTGCTGCATCTACCACTAGCCTCTCCCTCTTGGATAAGTTCCAAAAAAGAGTTTCAAATCTAATAAGTCCCACTTTGTCAACTAAGCTCAAACCCCTGTTCCATCGCTACAATATTGTATCTCTGTGCCCGTTTTACCAATATTTTAAGGGGATATGCTTTAACTCGTTGCATTTGTACTCCCTCGACGTATATATCCCCGACAAAACCGCTAAGAAACAAAATCTCACCCCTTCACTGTTGACGTCCCTAAATGCCAGAAAACTTTCTACTTTAATAGTTTCTTCCCTCGTAAAGTTAGACTTTAGTATTCAGTTCCTGCTACTTGCTTCACTGACTCTACTGATATGCAGAAGTTTAAATGTACTGTAAGCTAACATCTTGTTAATCTTTCCTAGGTATAGTCCCAAATAGTAGCCCATTACGTCCGTGGTGATATGCCTTGTTAGGGGTGAACTTGAGTAAAAAAAAAAGGTTAGATTTTAGGATAAACTAACCTGGGTGCACGGCGTTGCCCGGGTGTTTGGAGGTGTGTGTTGAGCAAAAAGAAGGAGTTAGTAGGCAGGCTCGAACCTGCACCGCGAAGAAGGAAAAGCACTTGAAAAATAAACATGACGTCTTTGCTGTTGCGTCTATCGCCAAACAGGAAGTGGCGAATGTTTAAATTAAGGCTAATCTATCGAAAAGAGGGGATGACTTTCGAAAATATCGGCGAAAAAAGCGACCTCTCCTTGTAGAAAAGTGTCCAGTTAAAGGTGAAGGAATAAATGTATTTTGCTAATTTTTTTGATATTTGTCATCCGAAGGGTGAGCTTCAAAATAATACCAATCTCGTAAAAATTCGTCGCCTTTATCAAAAGTTTTAGGCATACATATATACATACATACATACATTTAAACAGACAGGTGAGATTTATATTATAGATGAAAATTATGTTCAGAGTATTTTTTTTTCGAATATTCAACTATATTTGGGGGGGGGGGTTGTAAAACATACAAATAGGTCAATCAAAAGCCGTGAAGCACAAATGAAAAGAGATCATTTTTAACGTTGAACGGAAAACGATTTAAATGGAGAAGATTGTGTGATATCATTCAGTTCAAATAGTATATAGACGTGATCACGTAAAGTATGATCAACGATTTAAATGTAATTATTGTCAAGGAAAATAACCAGAGTTAATGGAATGTTTGAAAAGTAAATACGAGACAACTTTTAGGAAATATTTTATGGATATCGTTTCAGTCAATTGTCTTTTTTTTTTACAAAGGCATCCCCCACTAGGCTACGAAGTCTACTTTGTACTCTGTCAAGGCAGAATAGGCTGTTCTTAGCAGCTCCTGCACAGATATGGCAGCAGTACTCCATCCTTGGATGTACTTGGCTTTTATATAGATAGAGAATTGCATCGCGTTTAAATAAATCATCCACAACAAGAATCTTTTTAGATATTAAATCCCAAAGGGTTGATTTGCCGTAGAATAACCTCTATCCAAAGTTAATTTTCTAATATTGCACTTTTTGCTGCATATCATATATTTTTCCTTCGTTTGACATTTTCTGTCTGTCACTAGTTCTTTTCGACACGCGATTATAACTTCTTCTCCTTTCATATAACTTTATTTCGCTCTTTAAACTGTCGCAATGACGATTTTAAACGGTATTATTTTGCGTAACGACTAATAAATATCGAGTGGAGTCCAATTTTACATTAAACACATATAAAATTGACCTTGTAAATTCTTCGAAAGGTTCTTTAATAAACTGCAAATGAAATACTTTATAATTAGTAGAGGATTATTTCCCAAAATTTTATGGAAAGCGGATCATTTAGTTTCGTTGATTTGAATTAATGACGTGAGTTTTATCTGAATAATGAAAAAAAAAATAATCTTACCATCTGTTTGCCCTTCTTCTTCTTCTTCGTCGTCGTCTTCTTCCTCTTCTTCTTCTTCCTCCTCCTCCTCCTCCTCCTCTTCCCCGTCTTCTTCATCTTCTTTTTCTTTCTTTCTTTCTTTCTTTCGCTTTTTCTTCACGCGCCCAATATGGTTTCGTCTGTTAACTTCATTTCCCTTTCTTGTTGTATATGGTTTCGTCTGTTAACTCCATGTCCCCTTCTTGTATATTCCGCCCAGTAGTATTTACATTTTCACACGTGTGTTTAATAAAAAATAGTGAATGTTTAACATTCGTTTTAGCCAGGTTTTTAATTATCACATTTAATAAACACATGTAATGGACACATGATATTTTCCCATCCGGGCAATAATATATAGATTATATTTTGATGTGTAGTTCAAATTCAAACAAAGCAAACTCTAACAAAATAAACTCAATAGATTTTCCACTTTTCCAAGGATGTTACTGTGTGACTCTATAGTAAATATAAACTAATTTCGATTCCAACAAGTTAAAAACAATAGTCATGCAAACTCTTTATGATACTTCTAGATGTGTTTCATCATGATAAACTATGCAATCAAACACAGATTGGATATTATGGTAAAAAAAGAAAAAGTATCATTAGAGAAAAAACCTTTCACCTATAGATGATCTACAAGACATAAATATATTTACAGTTATCTATTGTCAAGTCTAATTTATTGGTCTAAAACAAGGGTTGTTTCTAAAAAGAATGGGGGGTGACTCATCTTAGACAAATAGAGGTACCTTTCATATATATATATATATATATATATATATATATATATATATATATATACACGAAAAGAAATACATGTCCCAAGACAGGTAAAATTAATTCCCAAACAGAACAAATTTATAACATTTTTATGCACCTTTACCAAGATATAATGATAACACATCACTCAAAATCTCTAGCTTTGGCATATAAACAGTATCTCTACTAAAACATATTTATAGAGTAATGACCTTCAAATGGCACATGTTAAACTTTGATTAATTTGTTAGTTTACAAATGACAGCTATTTAAGTGAAGCTACCGTTGCAAATTATAAAAATTGGAAAAATCTGAATTACATATCAATAAAGCTTCTTAAAGTAATATACTGTCCAAGCAAAGCAATGGTTTGATAAGTGTTATTCGAACCCTAAGGTAGTATGTTGACTTTTAACGTGATCACGCAGACACGAACAATGCTCAGCAATTCTCATGAAATACGTACTCGTTATATATATATATATATATATATATATATATATATATATATATATATATATATATATATATATATAGCGTGGCCAAAAATTACCCTTACCATAATACCACCTCGGATATTTTCTGTAATGATTTATAGTCTTTATTTAATTCTGATATTATTGATTTATAACGACACTTTATTAAGTCTCGAATATAGCACCAGCTAAACTTATATTTATTTTGAAAGAATATAATCATCAAAAACTTGTTTGAGACAAATAAAACGGATTGATGGGAAAGCACGAACATTCAACAAACATTTCCTAACACAGTTCCACCATTCACAAACGAGCCAACATTCTCAAAGAATGAATGATGGATACTGAATAATAAGGAAAGGGCAAGTATTCGGAGGCAAATCTTGAAAGCGTAAGAAAGGAATTATGAATGCGATTCCTTTTCAAAAAGAGATAATAAAAGGACATCAAATGATATATGAGAACATCTACAAGTTTTTCATGCAATAAATCAAATTAAGAAACTACAACAGAAATTGTTACTTTTCAGTGTGGGCAATGATGAAACGGAAATGTTTAGAAACCAAAATGCAAAAGTATTTTGCAAATCACTGAAAAAGCGTTTGAAAATTTCAGAAAAGATAATGAGTTTAATGGATTTGTTCTTTTCATTTGTTTCATCCATATTTGCTTTAACATATTTCGGTGAACTTTCTAGAATGCATCAGAATGCATCAGAATGCATCAGAATGCAACATCAGATTTAACTTTGATTTTGTTAATTAAATATCTGATCCACTGAACTATTCAGAATATATATATATATATATATATATATATGTACATATATATATATTTAAATAAGGGAGTAGTCGCCAACAATGTGTATTTTTTAACATTATCTTATTATTCCGTGTCTTGGTTTTTCATTGAGAATTATGTTTGGATCATTGTAATAATGTTTTTAAGACATTGAAATCGTTTTTACGCGCGTTTCAGACGTTCTGTGAAGCGTCCTCGTCAGAAATTATTTTCAAATGTGTTGGAGATGTAAAAATGGCAATTTTCGTAGTTCATTTGAAGTGTTTCCAAGGGGTGGAGGCTTGTAAGTGTTTATTATTCATTGGCATGTTCAATTTTTATTACTCTTTTGTCCAGGCCGCTGACCTGGTTGTAGTTACTCTCTCTTTCT
Source organism: Euprymna scolopes (assembly GCF_053919585.1). Taxonomy (NCBI): domain Eukaryota; kingdom Metazoa; phylum Mollusca; class Cephalopoda; order Sepiida; family Sepiolidae; genus Euprymna; species Euprymna scolopes. The sequence goes on from NC_136489.1 coordinate 145,505,704, forward strand.
GCTAGTGTTTTTTCTTTTCCTTTAGGGTGGGGTAGTGTGTGTGTGTGTGTGTGTGTGTGTGTGTGTGTGTGTGTGTGTGTGTGTGTGTGTGTGTGTGCGTGCGTGTGTGTGTGTGTGTGTGCGCGCGCTATAGTCGTTACTAATGTGTATGTGTGAGGAGGGGGAGCTCTTCTGAAATAAGGGTAGGGGTGCTTTCATTCTATTTTGATATTTATTTTTTGGATTCTTGGATTTTAGTATTGTGATTTTTCGTTTTAGTCTTTTCGGGTATTCTTATATTGTGTTTGTTTAGAAAGAGGGGTGTATTTAAAATATGTATAGGGGATTTTTTAATGTTTCTATTTATTTGTCTCCACATGTGAGTATGGCCAGACCCAGGATCGGTTCCTAGTGTGGGGGAGATTTTGTTCCCCAGTGGGGGAGGCAATTGGAGGGATATAGGTATGGGGTGGGGATGATAGAAGGGATGATAGTTGTTTCAGTCATGAGGGGGTTCTCCTCCACTGACTGAGGAGGGAGCGAGGTGTTGGAACAGATATTATACTATTGTTCTAGGTGTTTCCTAGTGTTGTTGGTTTCGAGGTTAAGTAGGGTCGGTATTGTTCAGTGTGTTGTATTAGAGATAGGGGTGTTATGTCTGTGTGTGGTTGTATGCGCGCACGTGTGTGTGTTTTAATGTGTCGGTTCTGATTTATGTGTGGGTGTGTATATATATATGTGTATGGATGTGCATGCGAGTGTACCTTGCATTTCATGTTTTTGTGTGATGATATTAGGCTCTGTTCAGTTCAGGAGTGAATATATATATATATATATATATATATATATATATATATATATATATGTATATATATATATATATATATATATATATATATATATACATACATAGTGCCCACAAAGTCTGGTTGCATAATATGCACGGTGGCCACAAAGTAATCTACAGAGTGTCCACAAATAATCTACATATACAGGGTGTCCACAAAGTCTAGCCATATATATATATATATATATATATATATATATATATATATATATATATATATATATATATGTTTATTATATTATCATGTTATTATATTTATTATATTACAATAGACGAAAACTTATTCTTTGCCTTAATATACTTTTGTTTTAAAATAATTGAAGGTCTGGAGGGTAGAATTGAAACCGCACAATCAATATTTTCAAAACATTCGTTAAGTCATTTTTTTTTTTTTTTGTAAGAATAAAACTCATCGATATACGTATTTGAAGTTTAAAAGTTTAGATTATATCCCATGAGTCACTTAGAAATGGATGCGTGTAGATCGTCGGCGCATAACGTAGATTTCGGAACAACTTCTATTATCTTATCCGGAGAATTTTATACATGTGAAATGAATTCACTAAAAATTAAATATATTTTATATTTGAAAAAGACTGTCTTCATAGTTACTTTAGGTTATAGTGGCACCAAATTCATTGTCCCTCCCCCCCCTCAATTGTATATATATATATTGATGCAGATAATAGAGAAATGTTCCTTTCTATCACAGATATTGCAGCATTTATTGCGGCCTTGGAACGTTGTACTTTGCTCGCAATCTTAATTTTTGCAACCAAGACAACGTAGTTTGAAAGTCGCTTTCTGCTGAAACTTTTGTGTCAATTTCATGCAAAAAATATTTCTATCAGCGTTTTTCAATTTCATAGACTGTTATTTTCTGATTCCTGACATCTGACTCAAAATCTAATGGCAAGACATGCAGTTTATTGAGACTAGAAACTGCTACAATTTTCTATAGAGTTTTTTTATAGCGGTTGTCTCTATTTTTCGAGTTAATATAAGCGTCAACGCTATTTTCTTGTAATAATATCGGGTTGTTTGTAGTGCCATGACGCGCATGGAAAGGGACCTTGCACTCATCCCCGGTGGGCTTTCCTGAGGCCACAATCCTAATTGGAGAAAGGTCAGCTGATGGTCTACTTATGATGCATGTCTGGAGCTCTGCATAAACTCTTGTTTAGCTCCCCCTTTCCTAAACCGAAACTCTTAAAAAAAAAATATGACGACAGTAAAATCTAAAAATAAGCTTAAACCAGGCTTAGGGACAAACAAATTCAACTTGCCTCCTCCCTTGAGGCTCGCATTCACAAATATCCGTGGGCTTAGAACTAATTTAGCTGATGTTGAAGCATTTCTCTTAACAAATACCCCGGATATCTTAGCACTAAGTGAGACTAACCTACACCCCTCCATCCCCTCTAACTACTTTAACATGCCTGGATATCTCCCACTCTGCCGTAAGAACTTTGACAGACACATGCACGGACTTGGAGTTTACATTCGTAATACCCTCCCCCTGACTAGAGAAACAAACCTAGAAACAGATGTTCAAGCCTTTATGTGCTTTAGACTAAACATGCAACACAATATTAGCTACTATTATTTTCTCTACCGCTCTCCCTCAACTCAGGACTGCACCATAATAAACAAAGTCTCTGATAGCATAGACACGGCACTGTCCCTCGACACTAGCGCACAAATATATGTATTTGGTGACTTTAATGTCCACCACAAAAACTGGCTTGGGTTCTCTACTTACACAGATGCAGCAGCACAACTCATAGCGTCACTATATCTCACTCCCTATCACAAATTGTTACGTTTCCAACCCGTTTCCCTGACCAGGAAGAACAACATGCATCACTTCTAGATCTCTTTTTGACCACAGTTCCCGATGACTGCATAACGAAGGCCCACAGCCCACTCGGGAACGCTGATCATGCAGTGATAGCGGTTGAAATCGCCCTAAACTCTAGAGCCAAAACTGAAGAGCCAGTGCACAAAACAATGAGATATTATAAAAAGGCTGACTGGGAAGCCATCAGGGAACTAATCAGAGATGCCCCATGGAGAAATATTTTTTCTCTCCCTGCTGAACAGTGTGCAAACGAGACCACTGACTGGTTCAAACCTGCAATCAAACCGCATGTTCCCATACGGAAATTTTATAGTAAGCCCCACTCTCCCCAATGGCTTACGTCGACTTGCGCAACTGCCATTGCTCAAAAGCAGCATGCATACCGTAGGTTTAACCGACATAAGTCCAGTTCAAACAGATTGAAGTATATAGAAGCTAGAAATAACGTTAAGAAAGAAATAGCGACAGCTAAGAGAGAATTTACGGAAACCACTAAAAAGCGCATCGAAGCACGAAAACTAGGAACTCGAGACTTCTGGAAAATCTACAACAGTGTAGTAAATAATGGGCAATCAACAATTCCCCCACTAACCAACAATCACGAGGTTGTCTCCTCAGCAACCGACAAGGCTAACATGCTTGCCAGTCGGTTTGCCTCAAACTCCACACTGGACCCTTCCAACCACCCCCTACCTGACTTTCCTATGCGAACAGACGCCACGCTAGACGATCTGAAAACCACCCCTGCTCAGGTGCGTGCTATCATAAAAAAACCTTGACACTTCAAAAGCATGTGGACCCGATCTTATCCCAGCTGTGCTATTAAAAAAGTGCTCAGTCGAAGTAGCTCCAGTTCTCTCCAAACTCTACAACAAATGCCTTAATGAATCTTGCTTTCCGGGCTGTTGGAAAACTTCTTCTGTTGCACCAGTATTCAAGAATTCTGGCGAAAGGACTGACCCATCAAATTATCGCCCCATTAGCCTCCTCCCACTTTTTGCAAAAATATTTGAGACCTTAATTAATCATGCTAATCCATCACCTTACAGATGCTAAACTTCTGACTGACAAACAATATGGATTTAGACAAGCCCGTTCCAAAGCAGACATCCTAACTGTGATCTCTGAACGTATATACCATTCACTGGACAAAGGGAGGGCAGAGCGGTAGCTCTAGATATATCTAAGGCTTTTGACAGGGTATGGCATGAGGGTCTCCTCAGGAAGATTAGATCATACGGTATCACTGGTAGAATACTTCACATAATTAAATCCTTCTTAGATAAGAGAAAAATCCAGGTTGTCCTCGACGGTCGTACATCTAAACAATATGATATAAATGCGGGGATGCCCCAGGGGTCTATCCTTGGACCTGTACTGTTCCTGATATTCATAAATGACCTCCCCGACAAAATTGCCTCTGAGATGGGTATATATGCTGATGACACCACACTCTATGGCAGGCACGACAGGAAGACGAATGAACACATATCTAAAGAAATGGCAGAAACACTAGAGGGAGACCTCCAATCTGTGGTGGAATGGGGACAAAAGTGGTTGGTCGCGTTCAATGCTGCCAAGACTAAACTAGTTTCATTCAATAATTAAAAGAAACCCTCTCTACCACCTATAGCAATGGCTAACGACTCTTTATCTGAAAGTACATCTTTCAAACTCCTTGGCCTAACGTTCACAGGAAACATAAGTTGGAACAATTACATTGAAGGCATCACCAGGGCCGCTTCAAGAAAGGTGGGCTCTCTCTACCGTGCTAGAAAACTACTAACACCCGAAAGTATCCTGTACCTCTATAAGGCCACCATTCGCCCATGTATGGAGTACTGTTGTCAAATCTGGGCTGGTGTCTCTCGCTCCTTGACAAGGTTCAAAAGAGAGTCGCAAACCTGATAGGCCCTGAACTGGCATCTAAGCTTCAGCCTCTGTCCCATCGACGAAACGTTGCATCCCTCTGCCTTTTCTACAAGTATTTTAATGGTGAATGTTCTGACGAACCGCAATCACTTGTGCCCCCACGTCGTGAGCACCCTCAACAAACCCGACAGGCTGCTAAATCCCACCCCCACACTGTAGAGATCCCTAGATGTAAAAGATCTTTTTACTCCAATAGTTTCTTCCCCAGAACCGCTAGACTCTGGAATTCCATTCCAGGTCCCTGCTTCCCCAACAGTACTGACGTGCAGAAGTTCAAGTGTAACGTGAACCGATATCTTGCTGCCCAAATCCCTACATAGTACCCTGATGTTTCCCCTGATAGTAGCCCCCTACACCAAAGTGGCAATTTGCCTTGTTTGGGGTGAAAATGTAATTAAAAAAAAAATAAAAAATATAAAAAAGTATCATTTGGCGTGCGATATATGATCTTGTTTCTGAGGGTTTTTTACATGGAGGTCACCACTTATTAAGGCCCGGAAGCCAAGGTTTGTGCATGTTAACTCTCTCGGTACAATAAGGGTTGTTACATTTATAGGCAACCACATAGCAAGGAAGATAAGTGAATAGCAAGGAAGACAAGTCAGTATATCATTTAACCAAGTGATAATGAATGGCGGATAGGCAAATTACGAAAATGTTTCCCGTGTTTACTCTTTAGAAGGGCTGCTTGTACGTTCACTCATTGATGTAACTGCATACTTTATCTCCCATGTCGCAGTCCATCTAGAAAAGACTTGTAGTTTGTAAAAAATAAATTCTTAAGAATTCTGGAAAACCAAGAGAAGTGGAGTTCGGTTAATAGAGAAACGCATTCATCATTCACTCCAGCGTTCTAATGATAAAAATTTGTTTTTGTAGTAAACTCTATATATTCTTTTTTTATTAAAAACATTAATTAAACAATTGTAAATCGATTATTTTGTTTGGGTATAACTTATTAGAAGATGATATTATAATAAATTTAGAAATAAATGTATTTATAAGCTGAACTTGTAAATATTGAGATTGTTATTTGTAATTGAAATTCAGTTCCTTCATGAATCAGTTTCATCTATATAAATTTAATATGTTTCAATAATTTCTTCTCCCTCTCTCTTTTTCTTTCTTTCTTTCTCTCTCTCTCTCTCTCTCTCTCTCTATATATATATATATATATATATATATATATATATATATATATATATATTAATATTAATAAACCGATTTTACTTTATTTTTTGGAATCCTTTGAGGTGAGGATTCATAATTTGTGTATTGATTCTTTTGCGGGCCGTTAGTTGTTGTTGTTTTACATAAAGAAAACCAGATGATGAGTTGGCCGAAACGTGTGGAAGCAACAACAACAGCAACAGCTATGAAGATGAGAATAACAGTCCGCAAAAGAAGGATTTCACTTTTCCCTGCATCTATAGTTTTAATAAGAAAATAACGGAAGACTTACAAATTCTTCACACTCAAAACTTATGACACTTTCTAAAACGTGTTTCGCGAACCTATAATAAATATCATCTTCATATAAAAATTATTACATTTATTCTGAACAAATTGTTTCTCTCAAATACGTATTTTCACAAAGAAGGTAGCAAACATTTACACTTTCTATTCATTACGTCCTTTCACTCGACTCACCACACTGTATTACATTATTAGCAGGTATGATAATTTCGACGAGACCATTAGCATTTAATTTACAACCTCCTACTATTTATAACATTCTACAAAAGATTTCGAGCATAAATATTACTAAGCCCACTCGAATTAAATTCTATCTTCCACCATAGTTGTGTTGGCAGATTAAGGGGTTATCGTATTGATTGCTTTTTAGTATTAAACTCTGACTAGTACTAATACTCTTACCCATTTTTCAGAATAGTGGAATGTATTGCAGAACACCTCAAATCGTATTGAAAATGGCATTTCCGACTGGCTGAACAACAACAAATAACTTCACGAAAATAACACATATGTTTACAGTTACAACATTGGCTTCTATATATTTCTTAATTATGAAAAAAAAAGAAATAAAATAACTGTTTATGTAATCAATACAACCCCAAGAAAAAAATTACGTTTTTGATTAAACCATATTGAATTAAGCATTGAAGTGTATGATATCCACTGCTGCAATAAATTGACGTACATTCAATTTCCATTTACATTAACTACTTCAATTCCAATCTTTCATTTAAATTTACAAATAAAACGAAACATCCGTTCATTTATGATACCGTGCTTTTTTCTCATGATGGAAGGACGAATTAAAAAAGACTATGCCCTTTAGTGAAAATTACCGTAATTATTACTAAAAAAAATACCTTTGAATTCAGTATCTTCGCAAATTTAAATGCATTTGATTTTTAACGTAGTAACGCATTAATTACGACTATCGCAAGTGAAAATTGCCGTTCCAGATAAAGTAGCATATTTTTATATATATTTATATATTTTTACGTATCAGAAAAAAAAGGTATTTAAACCAAAAATTATGATCCATTTTCGTGTGATATGTTAATTTAAAACAAAAATCAGTTTTATCGTATTTTGCCGGTTCGCAAAAGAAAATAGCGAAAATTCCTAAAGCAAAGAAGACAAGTCAGTATACCATTTAACCAAGTGATAATGAATGGCGGATAGGCAAATTACGAAAATGATAATTTATAAGTTAATTAAAATTTTACTTGGTCATGTTCTTAATTTTAGGTGAGTAATTTTATTTTTGTATGAAGCATTTTACTTGGATTGGGATTTTCACCTATGCAATATACGTTATAAACAACTTCATTACATCTCCAATTCATTATTTGTGAATGCTTTAACCGAATGCTCTATCACATTCAGGACGAATACTTGTTTCAAGTTTTATATAGAAAATATGGGGTATCTTCTTTAAATTTCCCAATTTCGATTTTTCTAACACAATCTTTAACTACACGTATTTCTAACCTTCCAACTTGAATTTACAAAAAGCAATACTAGTTGAAAAATGCACTTCTCGATTAAAAGAATGATCAGCTTATTCAATACCTTAAGTCTTGAATTTTCTAAAAATATCTAGAAGAAAAATTAACTTCTCGTTTCAAAAATATTTTAATTCAATACCTCAAGTCTTGAATTTTCTAAAAATATCTAGAAGAAAAAATTAACTTCTCGTTTCAAAAATATTTTATCAAGCACTGGCAAATCAATAGATGTCTAGTACTGCAATAAATAGAAGTATATTTTTGACCGTCATGATGCAATTTTTTCAATTTTGAAGCCATTATTTATGATTAATTAGCCGAATGCTAATTATCGATTTAAAGACGGGAGCATTTCCAAATCCATTGCTTATTGATCATGATTAGTTCGCAAAAGTTTATAACCCTAACCGCAATCTAACTCTAACATAACACTTACCTAAACCTAATCAAATTTTAACCTAAGCATTATTTTAACTTTGCACAGGGTGGGGACATCAAAAAACTAATTGAATATTTTATTTTATTGTAGGAATATATATATATATATATATATATATATATATAGAGAGAGAGAGAGAGAGAGAGAGAGACAGACAGACAGACAGACAGACAGACAGAGAGAGAGGGATAGAGAGAGAGAGAGAGGAGAGAAAGAGAGAGCGTGTCAGGAGGCGATGAAAAGAAATCAAATAAAGGTCGCTGGAAAGATGGTGGGATCCTTCTACCGCTCCAGAAGATATCTCACTACTGATGTAATTCTCTATCTATATAAAAGCCAAGTACGTCCAAGGATGGAATACTGTTGCCATATCTGGGCAGGAACTGCTAAAAACAGCCTATCCTGCCTTGACAGAGTACAAAATAGACTTCGTGGCTTAGTGGGGGATGCCCTTTTCTCTACCCTGCAACCTCTTTCCCACAGAAGAGACGTTGTGAGCCTATCCTTGTTTTATCGTTATTTCCATGGCAGGTGCTCGTCTGAACTCCAATCTCTGGTCCCCCTCGCCAATCTTTCACGAAAAACACCCGTCTAGCTGAATCCACTGTGAAAAATTTCCCCCACTCTATATCTGTGCCTAAATCAAAACGCGGATTCCATGAACAAAGCTTCTTTCTTAGAACTGCACGCCTGTGGAACTCTGTTCCGTCTGCCTGCTTCCTTCCGGACTACAACTTGGATGTGTTCAAGTCCAACGTTAACAAATTCCTAATAAAACGCCCCCTTAAGTAAACACTTCATCAAATCTCCACACTAACGTAATGTACTTGCAATAACCCTTATCCCTGAGTGGCTTCCGAGCTTTGATAAGTGGTGATCACTGTGTAAAAAATAAAAAAAGTGTTCGATGTTACTAATTTTTAATGCCGTATCCCGGGGTTCTACTGTATAGGGAATGAAATTCGGCACAATGCTACCGCTCGGGCAAAATGTGAACTTCCAATCGGCCTAATGCGTTGGGCTATCTGACCCGTAAAATCATTTGAGATTTATAGCTATAACGGAAAATGCTGCTAATGTTTCGTATAATCAGGATTTTAGTTCTACAGGGCTCTACATTGCGAGTGAAACAGTCGCATTTGCAAGTGATTTTTCAAAGTGGCGACTAGAAATAATGAAACGCTTATCTTTTGGCGATTGTATTTCTTTCACCGACAATCTTCCAAAGCTCACTACTGAATGAAAAATATCTTTTCAACTTTGTTCGTTTTATTAAAAAAAAAAGTTAAATTATTTAAACAATAAAAGTTTAATAGAACAATACTTTTTTTTAACAAAGGCTGTTTTAAAAAAATATCTGAAGAAATTAGAATCAACATAAAATGTGTATATTTAGAATTATTTATTTTAAAAAAAACACAGGAAAAATACACGTCAGAGAATTAAAATGTCATATTCTAAAAATCATGTAGGTTTGACTAGTAACTTTTCTATTTGGCTAGTAAACGAAAATATTTAATTGCCAAAGATCAAGATAAGTTTGTCTGTAGAGCCCTGTGCTATTAAATTATGAAAACATGTCTGGTAAAATGATTTAGATCGCACGAAAGAATAATTAAAAGATTTAATATTTTACTAATAATTTTAATTTAATGATTAATATGTACCTGGTGATAATTATCTATAGCGTTACGCAAAGTAATCGGTGCGAATGGGATTTCAATGTAATCTGTAAAGGAAGTCATATATATGCACACACATATACATACATAGATATAAACACACGCGCGCACACACATACATATATACATATATATACATATAGCAAATAGACTATTTAACTGTTCGATCATAGTTTACTGTTCTGTCGCACACATATAATCAACATATTCTATCATAATAATTGATTAGCAGAGGTACGTGCAATAAACTCTTCTGAGATTTAATTGCGACAAAAACACTCTAACAAAAATCATACATATACTCACATCTACCTGTATGTACGCGTACACACATACTATATCATCATCATCATCATCATCATCATCATCATCATCATCATCATGTCCATCTATCGATTTTAATACCACGAAACATCACAGTAATGCTGTGACTTGCGCGTGAAATTTTTGTGGCAATGTAACAGAACGCGTATAAGCGCGTGTGAAAAAATCAGCAGCAGCTGTACGATAGCTGACTTGCGAAAATATTAGAAGCCAAATCACAACGCAATATTATAAAAAAATAAAAAAAATATTTATTTGTTGAAAATTTATATATTTCTGAATTTTGTACATTTTTTCTCATACGTATTTTCATTTTAAAATTCAATAAACGCTTCTATCACGGAATTCACAACCTTGACGTTAATATCGCGTAACCAACGCATTTTCCGCAATTTCAAAATAACATCACAACATGTGGGTTCTTACTAACTGATTTTTCCCTAACTTAGCATCATGGAAAGAAAGAAAGAAAAAAAGAAAGAAAACGTGAACAAAATTCTGAGGAAGGAGTATGACTCCGAAATATATAAATTTTCAACAATATTGTGTTGCAATTCTGCTTTCACATACATATTTATATTTCAAAATTCAATCAATGCTTCTATCACGGAATTCACCACCTTGAAGTTAATATCGTGTATCCAACGCATTTTCCGGCATTTCAAAATAACACCACAGAAAGACAACACGTGGATTCTTACTAACTGATTTTTTTTTCCAACTTTCTCTTTTTTTATGGCAAGAAAGAAAATAATGTGTTCAAACCTCGTGAAACGGTTGACAAACCAATATATATCCGATGACCCCCCCCCCACGTGCCAATTTTTCAATTTCGATTCCTTAGCAGCCGTGTGTTTTTCGGATGAAAACCGATTAAAATGTTTCCACATGTCTGAGTACATTATCAACTAAAGTCCAAATCTGTAGATAAAAAATTCGTTGAGTTAATAGGTTCAGAAGTGCCTCACACATATTTTCACATTTATAGATATGTGATACTATAAAGATCTGAGTCAGTCAGTGCTGAGAGGGGGGGGACAATAGACAGGTAGAAAGGGTCTTACAATTCACAAAGAGATGGAAAATAGTAAAAAAAAAATGAATCTGTAAGTATTTTTAGATCGAGCCTTTTAGATTTGACAATGACAATAGAAACCTACAACAGATAAAACAAAGAGGACCAACTATACTGGGGGTATCAATGAGACACTTAATGAGGAAAGGTCAGCTTCCGAGTAGCCATGGATAAGGGGACTTCAGATAGCGACGCCGAGAACAGACATCGAACTGCCGTTTGCGAGGGATGGGGGCTGATAGCGAGTAGCGTAGGACAACAGATAGACAATTTTAGAGCTGACAGCGAAACAGAGATAGAGATGAATTGCGACTGACAGACGAACGTAATATCGATAGAACGAAGAGAAGACACTCATACTCACTAGTCCAACCATCAAATATGTGTGTGAAACGTTGGTGTTTGTGTTTTTCCTGTTTGTTTTATTATGTTTTTTTTACTTTGTGGACCAAAGTACGTTCCCATCGACAGTCGCCAGCAAGAAAATGACGATCCGGTAATTAGAAGAATAGTTGAACGAAAAAATCGACGATACACAACGTTGGGGGTCGGCGGTCTGTCGAGGTCACACGTGATGTCACAAATATATAGATAATTCACTCTATATTTTGCTCTATCTCAATGAAAATGGAACCACCGATGCTTTGTCTTGTGGTTGAGTGAAAGTTTTTAAATGTGTACATGCATATGTATATGCATATACACATATATATATGTACGTGTGTATATATGCATATACATATATATATATATGTACGTGTGTATATATCAATATCTGACATTCTCTAATGCCTACATACATATATGTGTGTAGATTTTATATTTACTAAACCTTTACTTCAAATCGGAGTTGATTTAATTGCAGTTCGACACGAGGCCTAACTCGTGTGGCATCATGTCATAATCTAAAATCAAAATAAACAACTAGATATGATTGCTAATTCACAACTGCCGAAATATTTGTATGAAGGTGTGGAGCATTCACTTCCTCAAAAAAAACATTAACACAAACTTTTGCACCCACTCTGATGACGCATGCGAATAACAACAAGAAAAAATGTGTTTGGATTGAGGAATAAATATTTATATTTGTTTCACTCTTCGCTCGGTAAAATTTAACAAGTTGCTAGATTTGATTTAGCTCATATTTTTCACACGCACGCGCGCGCACACACACACACACACACACACATATATATATATATATTATGTTGAGAAGAAATGTCTTGTGGAATTTTTCATTTTGATTTCAAATGATGTATTTTTAAATAATTTGTCATTATAATAACTTTACTATCTATATCATTTTAAAAAGCGTTTAAATTAAGCTCGTTTCAAAGCAATTATGTCTTCTTTTCAGAACGTTGCATATAAGATAGAAAAAAGCAAATTCGCACTATTTCCTTATTTCAAGTCAAGATAGGCCGAAAAGCTGCTGAAACAGCTCGCGATATAAACAAAGCGTTTGGCCCAGGAACAACTACTGAACGCAAAGCACAATGGTGGTTTAAGAAATTTCGTGGCGAGAAGAGTCTTGAAGATGATGAGCGTAGTGATAGGCCATCGGATGCTGACAAGGATTAATTAAGATCTTAAGTCGAAGCCAATCCACACGCAACTATTCAAGAACTTGTTGCTAAATTAGACTTAACGTACACGATGATTTCCAATCACTTGAGGGAGATTGGAAAGACAAAACACTTGATAAATGGGTGCCTCACGAATTGAATTTTAACGAAAAGAAACCCCGTTATTTTTTTTTTTACACAACAAGAACGACTCGTTTCTTGACCGAGTTGTGACTTGCGATGACAAGTGGGTTCTTTACGACAACCGGCATTTACTAGACGCCGATGAAGCTCCACGAAACTTCCTGAAGCCAATGTTGCACCAAAAGAAAGTCGTGTTGACCGTTTCGGTCTCATCCATTACAGTTTTTGTTTAATGCAAGCGAAACTATTGTCGCGGAGAAGCATTGTCAACAAATGGATGAAATGCATCAGAAACTACGACAACATCCAGCATTAATCAACAGAAAAGGCTCAATTTTACTTCACATTACTAAACCAACTCTGCAGAAGTTTAACGAACTGGGCTACAAAACTCTCACCTACCTCATCCGCCATACTCTCCACACCTCTCACTACCTTTGTCAAGCATCTCGACAATTTTCTGCATGAGAAATGCTTCAAAGGTCTAAGAACGCAAGATGTTTCGTTACTGGCATAAATAGACTTGTTGGCAGAAGTGTGTTGATTTTCGATGAATGAATTTTTGTTTAAACTGAGATAAGTTCATCTGAATTTAAAAGTTAAAACGCAAAGACTTTCTTGTCAACATGATATAATTATAATTGTTCATTGCTTTATAGTACATTTTAGCCTAATATATAGATAGATACTTTTTATAATTACTAAACATTTACCTCCAATCGGAATCAATGTAACTGCAGTTTGAGACAACGCCTTATGGCACCTTTCCATGATTTAAAACCAAAATAAACAAGCAGACACACACACACACACACACACATATATATATATGTGTATATATATGATATATATATTATATATATATATATATCATCACTTTATAGTATATTTAAATCAAATTTCAGAATTGAAGATTCGTATACACGCATTTTGTCACATTTATTTTAGGCTTGTAAAAGACAGTAAAATAATCAGTCATTTTGCAAGCATATATGCTTTTCGTTAAGTCACATTAACAAACATAACACATTCACATTTCTAGTTAGTGATAAGCTAAGCAAAACACAGATTAAAAAGAAATTAAAATTCATATGCATAGTTTAAAGAGAGTTTTAATAATGTGTGTGTGTGTGTGTGTGTGTGTGTGTGTGTGTGTGTGTGTGTGTGTGTGTGTGTGTGTGTGTGTGTGTGTGTGAAGAAAATAAAGAAAGGAAAGTCGAAGAGTAAAAAAACCATGATGATCTTCAAGAATCGTTCAAATTTATTTTTGGTGATAAGGTGGTAGTATAGTAATCGGATAAAAGGTTCGATAACAAACAGGCGAATACAATCTTTTAAAGTTGATATTTACATTGAGGAATTATGAAAATATTACGAACTCATCCTTAGAAAAAATTGATTTAGGAAATTATGTAGATCTGATCAAAAATGAAAATATAAAAAACTAAAAAGATTGTATTCATTTAAGTTTCACATATGTAAAATATTCCCATAGCTAATAATACATTTTCATAATATTGCGTTGTAATTTGGCTTTCAACCTAATCCATGCGCATTTTTTTTTAAATTCAATCAACGCTTCTATCAGGGAATTCACAACCCTGAAATTAATATCGCGTAGCCATCGCATTTTCCGGCATTTCAAAATAACACCGCAGATTTCAATAAATGAAAAGAAGGTTTTAGCAGATGAAAATAATATTTTAGGGAATACGACGTTAATGTTTTATGTTTGTAAAATGAAACTATTATCAAATTATTTTATAAATGAAAAGATGACGAAAATAAATAAGGAGATTTCTTTACTAGAGAGTCACGACTTATGAAGGCCCGAAGGCCACTCGAGGATAAGGGTTAATAAATGTAAGGTGGTAGTATAGTAATCGTTAATGGTAACAATTACTTATGGGGACGGCTCAACAAGAACTTGTTTACATTGGATTTGAAGACTACCATGTTGTCTTTAAACATGCCGGCTAAACTATGTTCTAAAAGTGGGCAGTCCTTGAAAATAAGCTTTGTTCATGTAATCTGCGTTTAGATTTAGGCACCGATAGAGAGTGGGGAAATATATAGTAGTTGTAGCTAGTCGAGTGTTTTGTGACAGTTTGGCAAGGGAGGGGAAAAGATTAGAGTTCAGTCGAGCACTTGCCATGAAAATAACGATAGAGCAGAGACAGGCTCGTTCTCAAGATGAGAAGAGAGATAATCAGAAAAATCTTGGTAATTGCTGGCCTTTGAAGTATTGTCATAGATTGTGGTGTGCATAAATGTCTGCGATGAGATGAAGAGAAAGAAAAAGAGCATAATGGAAAAAGAACGAAATAGATAAGAGAGAGAAAAAATAACGATAAAGAAAAAAGTGAAATATAGAGGCAGAAACGGAAAATAAAGAAAGAGTTTAATATAAAGTAGCCGATAACCTGAAGGTCATTCATCGATAAGATTTAATGAGATTGTTAGTTGGCGTTGAATAACACCTTGAAAGGATTGGAAATGATAAATCGTCATCATTTGATTATTTAAACCATCATCTCTACAAGAATTTGTTCTCACCTGGCATTAATTGAAATAACTGGGTCTCGTCTTGAGGAACCATCCTGTTTTCTCAAACTTCTCAGACTGACTTCCACTCCTGATCTGAAATGGAATACTTTTTTTTTTTACATAGGCATCACCACATTATCAAGGCCAAGAGGCCACTCAAGGATAAGGGTTAAAGAGTGTACAGTAGAAATTGGACAATATAGTAATCATTAGTAATGAAAATTTAGTAAATTTGATAACTTATATGGAACGGCTCATCAAGAACTTATTTACGTTAGACTTGAACACAACCATATTGTAGTCAGCCGGAAAGCAGGAAAACGGAAGACAATTCCACAGGCGTACAGTTCTAAGAAAGAAGCTTTGTTCATGGAATCTACGTTTAGGTTTAGGCACAGATAAAGAGTGGGGGGAATTATTGATAGTGTTTACAGCTAGACGAGTGTTTCTTGTGAAAGTTTGGCGAGGGGGGACCATAGATTGAAGCTCAGTCGAACACTTTCCATGAAAATAACGATACATCAGAGACAAACTCGCAACATCTCTTCTGTGAGATAGAGGTTGCAAGGAGGAGAAAAGGACATCTCATACGAGGCTACGAAGTCTATTTTGAACTCTATCAAGGAAGGCCAAGTCCTTTCTAGCAGCTCCTGCCCAGATGTGGTAACAGTATTCCATCCTTGGACGTACCTGGCTCTTATATAGATAGAGAATAGCATCAGCAGTGAGATATCTACCGGATCGATAGAAAGATCCCACCATTTTTCCAGCGGCATTGGCAACAGATTTGATGTACGTGTTCCATTTAAGATCAGGAGTAATGGTCAAGCCAAGAAACTTGTCAAAACTGGAGGCCTCCTGAAGACGAGAGCCATTCATTTCAATTGATGCCAGATGTGGATCAGAATGTTGATGATGTAAAGAGAGAAGCTTGGTTTTAGATGCATGAAAAGTAACCAGCCACTCCTTACCCCATTGTACTACGTGCTCAAGATCAGAGGAGAGAGAATTGGAGAGAACTTGGTCGTTTACTGTCTTAGATGTGCTACCATAAATGGTAGTGTCGTCAGCATAAATGTCTACGAATGATGTAAGAGTGTGATTTGGAAGATCATTAATGTAGATCTGGAAAAGAGTTGGGCCCAGGATGGACCCCTGAGGGACTCCGGCATTAATACTGTGAGCTTCTGATTTTTGCCCCTCAACTACTACTCTTATGAACCTATCAGAAAGAAATGATTTAATAATTGAGAAGACATTTCCAGCAATACCATAGCTAGAGATCTTATGAAGTAAACCTTTATGCCATACCCTATCAAAGGCCTTAGATATGTCAAGAGCAATTGCCCTAGAAAGGTTGCCTCCATCGAGAGATTTGCTAATCCTATGAGATATAACTGTAAGCACATCTGCTGTAGATCTAGCAGAACGGAAACCAAATTGAGTGTCACTAAGGAGGTTATTTTTATTGAGATGGTTAATTACTTCTGTATTTAACACAGATTCCAGCAACTTACTCATGACGCACAGGAGACTTATTGGCCTGTACTGAGAGGGGGATGAGCGATCACCTGAATTCTTAAATACAGGGCATACTGATGAGATTTTCCAGGGAGATGGGAAACTATTCTCCTTAAGACAACGTTTAAACAGTTTTGTAAGTATGGGTGCTAGTTCTGGTTGAAGTTTTTTGAGTACTATAATTGGAATACCGTCAGGGCCAGTTGCTTTACTGGAATCAAGGTTTTTGATTAGCTTGGCAACATCACGTACAGATATACGTATATCACATAGCGTGTTTTCTGATACAGGAGGAAATATTGGGGGTTGGCAGCCTTGATCGCAAAGGGTAGAATTAGCTGCAAAGTTCTTGACAAAGAGTTTGGCTTTGTCTGATGCTGACGAGATTACCTCAGGTCCATTGATAATAGTTGGGATGGAGCACACGCTTCTGTTCAGGATTCTGTTTGCTATTTGCCAAAACTGGTGGGAACCAAGCTGCTGTTCAGCTACTTTGGACTTAACAGATTGAGCATACAACTCTCTTGCATTCTTTATTACTTTCTTACAATGGTTGCTGGCAGTCCTGAAAGCGGCTTTAGTTTTCATACATCTATTACGTTGGAAACAGTGGAAAAAGTGATTTCTGTGCGCAATGGCAGCAGCACATTCTGGAGAGAACTATGGCTGGCTGTTAGGTTTTTGCTGAAACTTTTTCGAGGGTATGAAACGGTCAATACCTACAATTAACCATTCCGTCAGGTCTAATACTATAGAGGACACATCCTTTTTAAACATGGAATGCAGAGGTAGATCAGATATAAATGTACGGAAGCTATCCCAGTCAGCCTTAGTGTATCGATATGCTGTACGATGGAGATGTACGTCTGGGGACTTATTACATTTCATTTTTATCTTAATTGATACAACAGAGTGGTCGGAAGATCCAAGAGGCGACAGAACAAAAACTGAACATAGTTCAGGGCAAGTTGTGAGAAAAAGGTCTAGTAGGCTCGTATACTGGCCGTCATTGTCGGGCACACGGGTGGGTTCCTGAACAATCTGAGTGAGGTCATAGGCAATGGAGAAATCATGACAGAACCTCCCCTCATCATCGGTCTTGTTAGAGTGGGTCAACCATTCGACGTTGTGAACATTGAAGTCACCACATACGTGAATGTTAGCTGAAGGATAAGCAGATAGGACTTGGTCAATTTTCTCATATATGCTTTCAAAGATAGTAACTCCGCTGTTATGGGGGCGATAGAGAGTAAATATAAATGCCGTAGTGTGAGCTAAAGCAACCCGGAAGCACATATAGGGTAAGTTAGGATCTTCCCGGGAGATATCCTTACCACATGGAAAGTTATCCCTAATATAGGCACATATTCCATGCCCATGGCGATCTTGGGGGTAAGATTTAGAAGTTAAGTTAGAGTATCCTTTAATTGCGAACTCTTCTAGGGAAATAGCCTGTCCAATGCCAGTTTCACTTAAAAATAAAAGGTCTGGTTTAGTCTCCTGTAATTGGGTTTCAACCTCTGGAAGGTTAGAACGTAGACCCCTGATGTTGGAGAAGGAGACATGGTAGTAGGGGTCTACGTTGGAAGTTGGAGAACCGGGTTTAATCGTGTATTTTTTCTTGAAACTTGTCATGATGAAATTTTGGAATTTGTGGGCTAGGTCGTCAGATTTACTTAGAGCAGGACAGAGAGGGGAAACTAAGAGAGAAAAAGAAACGAAGAATTTTTTTTTATTATTATTTGTAGCTAATGATAAGGTAAAGCCGTAACAATTACCCACTAGTATGGCATCGAGAGGCCCCACCAGAAGCTACTCCATGGTCCAGAATCCATTCACCAAATGGCAATACAGCAGCCCCAGTACTTTGCACCTGCTGATAGGACAGCCTCCTTAGTGGTTAATCCAAGGTTCGGGTCTCTGACTATCAGGCGGATAACGTCAGCCCAGACAAAACGTTTACCTCCAGCACCCTTACTAGTGACATGGCTACAAGGATAGACATAGAAACAGAAAATTTCCGCCATCTCTGCCAACTGTTCGCGCAAAATACTGCCAACCTAGAAAACAGCTTTTTCTTCTCCCTTTGTCAGAAAAATCACTCATTAAAAAATGAGGACTGAGGGATAAATAAGAAGAAGCGAGAGTAACAGGAGCTGCCGATAACGCATCCACAATGCGTTTTCTACTCTCCATTAAAAAAAAAATTATTAAGTATTGTACTTAATAAAAGTCCAACAGACGTGTTTAAGGGAAAGTATGGTGATAAATTCCCCTCTCACGAACTAAGAATGAGTACAAATTCGTAATCTATTTTTGCAATCAGCTTGGTAGATAAATAAACATTTATGGACGAGAAAAAAGCTAGCATTTAATAAAACAGAAATACATAAATTAAATACTGAAATAAAATGGAGTTATTAATATTTGAATCTAAAAATAAAAAGTATGATTAAAATTGAAATCACTTATCTCAACAAAAACGCGTCCGTCTCCAAAATGTAAATTGAAATGAGGAATTTAAGTTAACAGCGTTCAAAAGATTTTTTTTAATTAACCGTTAAAAGAAAAGCGTGATTTTATTCTGAACTTTAGCTAGTCACGTTTTAAGAAACTTACGATATAAAAAAAAGCGAATGGGGGGGTTCTTCCGAAAGTTAGTTGGTGACGTTATAAGTAATTGCGAGATAAAATGGAAGCCAGCGTAATTAAGGGGTGTAGACTGAAAAGGATAATATAATGGATTGAGTATACAATATTTAAGATCAACTCGGTAGATAAATAAACATTTATGGACGAGAAAAAAAAGCTAGCATTTAATAAAACAGAAATACATAAATTAAATACTGAAATAAAATGGAGTTATTAATATTTGAATCTAAAAATAAAAAGTATGATTAAAATTGAAATCACTTATCTCAACAAAAACACGTCCGTCTCCAAAACTTATATCACATCAAAGTTGTCAAGATTGTCGGAAAATGGTTGGATCATTCTACTGCTCCAGAACGTATCTAAGTACTGCCACAATTCTCTACCTATCAAATTGTCATACGATGGAGTACTGTTGCAACATCTGGAGGGAAGCTGCTCAGACCAACCTTTCCTGCCTGGACAGAGTACAAAACCGACTTCGAAATCTGATGGGCGATGACCTTTTCGCTTCCCTGCCACTTCTTTTTACAAAAGAGACTACCCTATCCTTACGTTATAGTTATAAAGAATTTATTACAAGGTTTCTTTGACAAGCTCCAACTATCAACTTGTATTTTATGTTAGTATTTTGAAGCAGAAGGTGAATCGGTCTGACATCAAAGAAGATATGAAAGCAATTTTAATCATTTGTCAAAGCAAAATATCACAATGTAAAATAACCGAGTATTGGTATTCATTATTTATTATTCATTATTTATTATTTATTATTTATTATTCATTATTTATTATTTATTATTTATTATTTATTATTCATTATTTATTATTCATTATTTATTATTTATTATTCATTATTTATTATTTATTATTCATTATTTATTATTTATTATTAATTATTTATTATTCATTATTTATTATTTATTATTTATTATTTATTATTCATTATTCATTACTTATTATTTATTATTCATTATTTATTATTTATTATTTATTATTCATTATTTATTATTTATTATTTATTATTTATTATTTATTATTCATTACTTATTATTTATTATTTATTATTTATTATTTATTATTTATTATTCATTACTTATTATTTATTATTCATTATTTATTATTTATTATTTATTATTCATTATTTATTATTTATTATTCATTATTTATTATTTATTATTTATTATTCATTACTTATTATTTATTATTTATTATTTATTATTTATTATTCATTATTTATTATTTATTATTTATTATTTATTATTTATTATTTATTATTTATTATTCATTACTTATTATTTATTATTTATTATTTATTATTCATTATTTATTATTTATTATTTATTATTTATTATTCATTACTTATTATTTATTATTTATTATTTATTATTTATTATTCATTACTTATTATTTATTATTTATTATTTATTATTCATTATTTATTATTTATTATTTATTATTCATTATTTATTATTTATTATTTATTATTTATTATTTATTATTTATTATTTATTATTTATTATTCATTACTTATTATTTATTATTTATTATTTATTATTCATTATTTATTATTTATTATTTATTATTCATTATTTATTATTTATTATTTATTATTCATTATTTATTATTTATTATTTACTATTCATTACTTATTATTTATTATTTATTATTTATTATTTATTATTCATTACTTATTATTTATTATTTATTATTCATTATTTATTATTTATTATTTATTATTTATTATTCATTATTTATTATTTATTATTTATTATTTATTATTCATTACTTATTATTTATTATTTATTATTCATTATTTATTATTTATTATTTATTATTCATTATTTATTATTTATTATTTATTATTCATTATTTATTATTCATTATTCATTATTTATTATTTATTATTTATTATTTATTATTTATTATTCATTACTTATTATTTATTATTTATTATTTATTATTTATTATTTATTATTCATTATTTATTATTTATTATTCATTATTTATTATTTATTATTTATTATTTATTATTTATTATTCATTACTTATTATTTATTATTTATTATTTATTATTCATTATTTATTATTTATTATTTATTATTTATTATTTATTATTTATTATTCATTATTTATTATTTATTATTTATTATTTATTATTCATTACTTATTATTTATTATTTATTATTTATTATTTATTATTCATTACTTATTATTTATTATTTATTATTTATTATTCATTATTTATTATTTATTATTTATTATTCATTATTTATTATTTATTATTTATTATTTATTATTTATTATTTATTATTCATTACTTATTATTTATTATTTATTATTTATTATTCATTATTTATTATTTATTATTCATTATTTATTATTTATTATTTATTATTTATTATTTATTATTTATTATTCATTACTTATTATTTATTATTTATTATTCATTACTTATTATTTATTATTTATTATTTATTATTCATTATTTATTATTTATTATTTATTATTTATTATTCATTACTTATTATTTATTATTTATTATTCATTATTTATTATTTATTATTTATTATTCATTATTTATTATTTATTATTTATTATTCATTATTTATTATTCATTATTCATTATTTATTATTTATTATTTATTATTTATTATTCATTATTTATTATTCATTATTTATTATTTATTATTTATTATCCATTATTTATTATTCATTATTCATTATTTATTTATTTTAATGCTTGTAATCAGAAAATAAACCACAGTGGTCGATATTCTTTTTTCTTGGGTAAAAGGGAAAAATGAAATTAAAAAAAGATTAATTAATTTTTGTTAAATATTTAAAAGACAATGCCTTGAATAAAAATAATAAACATTATTATTATTATTATTATTATTATTATTATTATTATTATTATTATTATTATTTGTTACTAAAATATTGATCAGAATAAATGTCAGAATAAATTAAATGCGGATTTTTAAACATAATAAAACATCACTAAATAATTCAGTTAATTTTACAAATATTCTACGACGTTAACACGCATCCGGTGACAAGGCACCATTTTGGGAATTTTGAGGAAAGCGGAACCTCTTAGTTATTATACACAGATTCACTCAGAATAGTAATAAAATTTATTCCAGCCATGACGCAAAACTGCCTAAGTCAGCTTTGGCTAAGGTGTTTGCCTCTATTCAATCCTATCTAATCCGATATTTCTCTTCTTTCTGTGCTATTTCTAAACCATATCAACTCCTCAAGCTCTCACACTAAGTACCACACAAAACTGCATCCACTTATGAGGACCAAAATTTTGGGGTTTGGAGTAATGTGGAGTCACTCCTTATTTACCACTGCTCTTAGACCTCCCATCTAGGGATGAAATAAAAACTAATATTTACAAAATATAATTCTGCAAAACAAATTAATTTACAAACAAATCGTATATAAAATGCAACTATAACCTCAGCATAAAACAACCCAGGAGTTGTTGACATACTGCAACACCATCAATCATCAACTAAGGTAAAAATCATTAGACTGTCAGAAAAATGTATCTAGCTAGTATTCGAAATTCGAATATTTCCATGCGGGCGCATGCAGACACACACATGTATATATATATGTGTGTGTGTGTGTGTGTGTGTATATATATATATATATATATATATATATATATATATATATATATATATATATATATTCAATAAACCGTCGTAATTTTTCTTTATATATTTGTATTTCCTTCTTCACTATCTTTGTTTTTACCCTATGGTATTTATTTCCTTCTTCTCCTCCTTCTTCAATTACAGTTACAGTTGTGATAACAATTCGTTACGTCTTCTCTCTGCCCATCTGCTTCTTCTCGAACGGTTTCGTACCCAGAAGACCGAGCCAACCCCCAGAATGATTCCCAAAAGCAACACTCCTTGTCCGCCACTAAACACCCCTTTCCTCCCAAGATTTAAATAGATATCATCTATCATTCTATCGGAATGTGGATATAGGATGAGATAATGTATTACATATTAGTCTGCGATGACACAATAGTAAAAATGAGGTTCTTGTTTAACCACGTTTATTTGGTAAACGCGATTTGATAATGAAGATACTTGGTTTCATAAAGAACGAGGAGAATACTTATTTCAGGATGAGTGAAATTGATTACCCGAGCTTTGCACCATTTTATGTCCACGTGTGAAGACTACAATCAACATGTGTGATACTAAACCTTTTATCTAGAATCTTTATTCTAATGTTGATCAAATCCATTTTACGACTTTGATGCTAGAAAATGTCTCAAATGTAAGGCTTAAGCTCAAGGCGTTTCAAGAAAAATTGAAATTCAGGGATTTTTTTTCTTAATTGATGTATAATGACCATGGATTAAATTTAATGCCAATCTGAAATATTTGACTTTTCAGATACGAACGGCGATACTTAACAAGCATTTAAAATTCTTGAAAACAAACTACAATGTGATAAATATTTATTAGGTTTAATAATTATTGTCGAAAATGTCAGAGAGAAAATCGAATGTATTTGAATTTTCAAAAACTTATCCATCCCCCTCCTTTTCATAAAACGATCCATCACATCCAATTTTATAATAATCAGTCAATTAGTTTCGGAATTAACCCTGTACATGCAGCTATAAGTATATTCAAATACCAAACATTTTTATAAACATAGATGTAGCTAATTAACTAATGCAAGAACGAAGAAACTTTTGATCCAAGAAATATCAAAGGGTTAAGGAAATTACTTCTTGACACGAATAAATAGAGATTATAATTAAAAGATTAATTAGGAAAATCTCCACATCAATTATAGTCGCTTCCTGTTTAAGTATTCTTTCTAATGAGTTTTCCTTTCTACACCGTTCGGTATGAAAGTCATTTAATCTTTAGACTCTAATCCTAAAATACCATTCAAGACAACCATTTTCAACAAGTCGCTCACGTCAGACATGTTCTACCAACAAGTACAGGACATACCCATTAAATAATATTTATATTTATCAGATTTAGACAAGTTAGTTGCTAATCAAGTCTAGCAATATCGGAACAGTTAAACACCTGTCTCTTAATGACTTATATATATATATATATATATATATATATATATATATATATATATATATATTATATATATATATATATATATATATATAACTACTTCATTTACTCACATAAAATTAATATACGAAAGTATAGATTTATGCGTAAAATTTAAGTATTTACTTCAAAAGTGCTCAATACGTAGGTAGAGCTAGTTAGTAATTCATAAAATATATATGGCGATTAAGCTACACTGAATATTCGGCGTTTCATCTACTCTAGGATTCCTCAGGCTTATGCGCGAATTTTGTGGTTGTTTATCGTTTTTATATGATCCTCTTCTATTGAGGATTTAGTTAGCCAATCAGCTTTCTAGTATCCACCGCGCCCCTTCCTATCAGCCAATGGGCATGCATTTTATCTAACAAAGGATCTGTTTTAAAACTAGGTTAGTGGTTTAAGGCAGACATTTTCTTTTGTTTTTTTGCTTGTTTATATATAAATATACATATATGTACATACATATATGCACATATATATACATATATATACATATATATACATACATATATGTGTGATCGTTTATGTATATTCATGTTTATTTAATTTATTTATTTGTTTATTTTCTATTGTTTTTGTTAGTTTTAAAACTATTTTGTATCGCTATCCTAGAGTAAATTTTATTTTGTGAACACAGTTATTTGTTATTTCTCTTCTACAGTTTAATAGATTTTGGGGTTCTTTAAAGTACAGGATAGCAAATTTTTCATGAAGGCATAATCTACATGGGTCGTCTAACTGCCTACACGTGGTAGCTTGTCTTATTATTTTCCATTCGACTACCGGCGAATGTCCGCTTTCTTTGAGTTCCCAGTATTTATTCGCTAGTGTTGTTTTTATACGGTGTTTTTTATTGTTGAATGTAGTTTTGTGGTCGTAGTATCGGGTTTTGAAATCTAAGGAAGTCATGCCTACGTAATATTTCTTGTTATTCGGGGTTTCTTTCGCAAATATTGTTGCCTGATAAACTACGCTTTTTGTTAGACATTTATTTTGAACTGGGCAAAGTGTGCGGTGTCTACAGTTGCATTTATCTTGTTCGTGATTAGTATTTTTATTTATAGTATTGTTGTTCTTGTCCGGGTTTGGTTTGTTATTATTATTATTATTATTATTATTATTATTATTATTATTATTATTATTATTATTATTATTTCTGCTAGTGTTAGTTTTATTTTTGTGTCTACTTTTTTATTGTTTATTTTGTTGTTGTTTACATTGTTTTTATTTAGTATTTTGTTATTATGTGCTTTAATTATCATCTCTAAATTTTCGCAACAACTGTAGGATAACTATAAGGTATTTTTATTCAATGTAGCTTAATCGTCATATATATTCAGTGTAGCTTAATCGCCATATATATATATATATATATATATATATATATATATATATTCGACCAAAAACCGATTTAAAAGCTTACCTTATGTCTGAATACACTTTATGTAAAATTTCAAATGTTTAGACCAGAAATTGACTGAGTAATTTGGTAGAGACCGCAAAGGTTAATTTTTTTAAACTTTGACCCCAATTTTGACGCCTTAACATTTATTGTTTTGGGGATCGAATCAAATTAAAATTTGGATCCATGTCCAAGTAATCTACATCTAAAATTTCAAGTGTTTAGACCCAAAATTGGCAAAGGAGTTTGGTAAAGTTTTCAAAGGTCAAATCGTAGAACTTTTACCCCTTGACTGACAAATTTCCCTTATGTCAAATCTCGAGTCTGTGGACTGAAAATTGAAAGAGTAGTTTGGAAGGGAATGTACACACACACAGATGCACACAGACGATTTCACTGTTATAGATATATAAATGATAAACAATCAACGTTAAATTATTTATTGTTTTAATTATGTATTATTCTTATAAAGCTTTACATAGAAGGATATCGAGTGCTTTGTATGCGCTGGATATACTGTGTTATTTGTGCATGCTCTAATTCAGAGAAGTTAGTTTTTGTACACACACACACACACATACACACACACACACACACACACACACACACACATATATATATATATATATATATATATATATATGATGTTAAGAATATGAGTACATCCGAGTTCCTTTTTAGAAGAATATGATTGACTGTTCAAGCCATAAATACAGAATAGTAAATCAGCGTGTGAAAGACGCCGAAAGATATGCCGAATTCTTCATGCTTAAGAATATACCAGCTCCAACCACGGACACCCGTTCAGTAAGGTGACTAAATAGATTATTATTCGAATATAGTTTCCAGGAACATTCAGCTACTTGAAACAAATTTATTCCTTTTCCAGGACACATCAGTGACGACAAGGATTTAAAACGACTTCACATGTTTATAAGAGAAAAAATGACAACAATTTCTAAAAATAACTTAGAAAAACTTGTTACTTCCCGAAAATGAGTATTTTTAAAACTTATTAACGAAAAACGTATATAAAACAATTTTATATTTAACGCTTATATAAAGTAAAAATTTTCCTCTCTCACTTGTTTGTATTTAAAAAAGTGTATTGTCTTTTTACATTGGAGAAAGTTTATTGTCTTTTTACATTGGAGAAAGTTTATTGTCTTTTTACATTGGAGAAAGTTTATTGTCTTTTTAGCAAAATCCAACAAATTACGGAATCAACTAAAATGCTACAAACCACTTTGCTACAACAATTCAAACAACGAATATTTGAACACCAAAAACACCAACAACACTAATTTAAACAACAACAATTTCACCACCAACAACAATTCCGATAACAACAACAATTCCGACAACAACAACAAAAACAACAACAACAACAATTTGAACAACAACAATTTCAACAACAACAACAACAATTTCTACAACAACAATTTCTACAAAATAACAACGTTAAAACAACAACAATTTCTACAACAACAACAATTTGTACAACAGGAAGAAAAGTTTGTAAAGTTATTCAAATAACAGACAATCACTTTAGAAAGACGTATATTATATAGGGCCATAAAATGATCAGGTTCGAGGATATTTTTGCAGCTGAAGGAATTTAGAATCAGCTCACGAAATTTAGATATGACCCGGATATTGGTCCAAAGTTTTCCGCTTATTTTCGTGGATCGGAAACAATATTTACGCAAAGATGTGAGCAAATGGAAAAATCACTTTATTGTTACAAAAATTGGGAACAAAAGAAATAGTTTTTATTTCTTTTTATCTATTAAAGCCATTATTGCCATACATTTATAAACTATGTTAAAATCATGATCTAAAAATAAATATTATAATCGTCTTATTTTCCTTACACTTTGTCTCCTTTTTTCTCCTCATATATTTTTCCTTATTTTCCTCTTTCCTTTTATATTTAACTAATCTCTTCATTTGTCCTTTCTTTAAATATTCTCTCCTATACTCTTCTTTCTCCTTTTTAATTAGTTCATCTCGCCTTTTTTCAATCTTTTCTTTCTCTACGCATATTCCAATTCAAAATATCATTATTTACACTTAATAAATTCTGAAATTATTTCGTTCCCGTAGAAATTAAAAAACAAACAAAAAAATCTCTGCAGTTACAGACATTCCGCTTTTACTTGGCCGGATCAAGTTTCTGAAATAACGGCTGCTTCGTGTGCACTTTTTTCCTCTCTTTCGTAAAGAATCAAGTTATCAACTACACTTCCGGAAATATTTTAAGAAAAAATAAATAAAAACAAATACAAATGGCAAGCCAAGTAACGTGTCCGTAAAAACAAAATAAAATTAGTTATTCTTTTTCTAATCAGAATGAAGAAACCTTTAGTTTTTTTTTTTTTTTTTTTTTTTTTAGTTTTATTGCCGCTTTTAGTACCAGCAAGTAATTATATATCGACTCATTAAAAAAAAAAAAAAAAAGACACGCAAACTATATACAATATTCCCTAGCATTGGTAGTGCTATTTCGAACGATAATAACGTCTTCGGATTTTGCCGAGAACCACATCACATCGACAATTAGAATAAATTGTCTATAAATGTAACTTTTACTCAGAAATGTTCATTTGGGGAATTTTATTCAACTCGTGTTTTTGGTAGAAAATGTTCAGTGAATAAGTACACATGAT
>NC_136489.1:145536949-145596949 GCF_053919585.1 Euprymna scolopes
GTGTGTGTGTGTGTGTGTGTGTGTGTGTGTGTGTGTGTGTGTGTGTGTGTGTGTGTGTGTGTGTGTGTGTGTGTGTGTGTGTGTGTGTGTGTGTGAAAAGAGCATATCACACCTAAGCAGACAACACTGAAAACAATAAGCTTCCGGTATTTATGAATTCATAAGTGTAAAATTTCCATCGTTGATAACAATTTATTAATTTTCAATATCATAATTTGTAGCTCAAAAAAGGTAATACTTACATTATTTCTATTGAATTCCGTTTTGTTCTAGGGAATATTACTGGTTAATTCCTAAAACTAAGCATTGTTTAAATTTTAACTAAATCCTTAAATTAACTTTATCTATAACGTTTGCGTGTAATTTTTTGGTTAATATTAACAAATTGTAAAATAATCCGTTCACAAATTTAATTAAATCTGTACTCATAATTGTTGCAGTTACTTGGTTTAGAAATTCTATTTTTGTTATAACAATGAAGAAACAAGTAAAATTAGTGAAAAGATGAAGAAATTGTCTTCCATAGAAATATTTATTCACGTTCGGTTTCTAAATATATTTTTTTTTATTTGCTTATTGACGAAAAACGGCATCAATTTAAATTCTTTTAAAATTATTAAGCTTTAAGAGTCAAACTTCCATAATTTTTTTCACGGAGTCTGAAAAATTAAACCATTAAAATATAATAAATTATTTCGGAAATAATTTGAAATTTCACAGGTAGTAATTTTAAAATTGTAAATAATACATAATAAAAATATTTTCGTAAAAATAATTTTAATATAATTTTCAACTTGTTTCCCCCCAAAATGGAGAAAAATCGTATAAATCGGCAAGAAATGTGACCAAAGTTAAACAAGTTAGAAAAGCATTTAATCCAAGGCAGGAAAATTGTTAAACAAAATGTTTTTACTATAGGCTTTAAAAATAAAGGTACAAGATTCAATTTGAAATTTATTTATCTTCAAAGTGTACTTTTATAAATTTTACAAAGTAAGGTATAAAAATTTAATTTAAATTGAATCAAAAAATTACCTTGGATTTATTTTATGTAATGTACATTCTGTTGCACTTTAAAAAAAAATCATTGAAAATTTTATATCTATATCATTAATTGCTAGATGTTTTTAAATTGCAACAAAATGTACATTACATAAAATAAATCCAAGGTAATTTTTTGATTCGATTTAAGTTAAATTTTTATACCTTACTTTGTAAAATTTATAAAAGTGCACTTTGAAGATAAATAAATTTCAAATTGAATCTTGTACCTTTATTTTTAAAGCCTATAGTAAAAACATTTTGTTTAACAATTTTCCTGCCTTGGATTAATTAGACCAATAACTTTTCATTTGAGCTGAGATATGTTCATCTGAATTTAAAAGTTTAAAACCGCAAGAATTTTCTTGTCAACTTCATACATACACATTCATATAATATGTATACATATGCACACATGTATACATATACGCGCATATATACATATATAGATATACATATATGCATACATACATACATACATATATATACATATATGTATATATATACATATATATATACATATATGTATATACATACATATATATATATATAGTAATTTATAAAATATATATGGTGATTAAGCTACGCTGAATATTCGGCGTTTCATCCACTCTAGGATTCGTCAGGCTTATAACCCGATACTACGATCACAAAAGTACATTCAACAATAAAAAAACACCGTATAAAAACAACACTAGCGAATAAATACTGGGAACTCAAAGAAAGCGGACATTCGCCGGTAGTCGAATGGAAAATAATAAGACAAGCTACCACGTGTAGGCATTTAGACGACCCATGTAGATTATGCCTTCATGAAAAATTTGCTATCCTGTACTTTAAAGAACCCCAAAATCTATTAAACTGTAGAAGAGAAATAGCAAATAACTGTGTTCACAAAATAAAATTTACTCTAGGATAGCGATACAAAATAGTTTTAAAACTAACAAAAACAATAGAAAATAAACAAATAAATAAATTAAATAAACACATAAACGATCACACATATATGTACGTATATATATATATATATATATATGTATATATGTGCATATATGTGTGTACACATATGTATATTTATATATATATATATATATATATATATATATATATATATATAAACGAAAGAAATGTCTGCCTTAAACCACTAAACTAGTTTTAAAACAGATCCTTTGTTCGATAAAATGCATGCCCATTGGCTGATAGGAAGGGGCGCGGTGGATACTAGAAAGCTGATTGGCTAACTAAAACCCTCAACAGAAGAGGACCATATAAAAACAATACACAACCACAGAATTCGCGCATAAGCCTGACGAATCCTAGAGTGGATGAAACGCCGAATATTCAGTGTAGCTTAATCGCCATATATATTTTATAAATTACTAACTAGCTCTACCTACGTATTGAGCACTTTTGAAGTAAATACTTAAATTTTACGCATAAATCTATACTTTTGTATATCAATTTTATGTGAGTAAATGAAGTAGTTATATATATACATATACATGTATAGATACTTATATAGATATAGACATTTATATATGGATACATATATATGCATATATACATACCTATAAGCATATACATACATATACATATGTATACATACATATATATATACATTCATAAATACGTATACATAAATACATATATATAAATATAGATATATATATACATATGTATACATATATATACATGCATATATATATATATATATATATATATATATATATATATATATATATATATATATATATATATACACTAGCTGTACCCTGCCACGCGTTGCTGTGGCTTAATTTCGTGTAATGGAAAATTCTAATAAAAAGAGGAAATGCATGTTTCTTATATTCTTAGTACAGCAATCCACACCAAAAAGTAAAAAAAAAAGGCGAAAATAAAAAAAATATGGTACTCTTGCAGAATTGGATCCGGATCTTCGGGAGTTACCATCAATCATGGCTTGGGCTCTACCAACATTCAGTGGATTAAGCTGGAAGTTGCTAAACTATTGAAACGCTAAATAGTTTTCTTTTTTAATGTATTAAAAAATGTGAGTTTTTAATTAATATTTGGGCAAGGGGGGGGTTACTATACACAGATTCGAAAAAGTTGTTCAAAAACGAATAAATTAAAGCAAAGGTAAGGTAAATTACGTTTCTATCTAACTGGATAATTTTTTAGTGTTTTTATTTAATGTAAAATGTTTAATCGGCTGAAAAACGCAGTGTTTATCTATGTATTTGAAAAAGACGAATGGTCGCGGACTGTTGAATACATTAAGTTTGGGAAAATCAGTTAAAAACTATACAAAACAATGTCAGACACCTACTGATTATATGTTATTGTGACATAGGCTGACATATTCGATGGGTTTCTGATAGTATTTTGTATAGTTTTTTAGTTTTAAATCATTTTCTCGAACTTAACATCATCAACAGTGTCCATCACCGTTTGTATTTTTCAAATACACTGATAAACACTGTTCTTCGAGCTGACTAAACGTTATAGTAAATAAAACGGGTTTGTATTACTAAACACAGAAACGAAAAAGTTGTTGAAAAATAAATATAAAAAATAAATGTTATCAAAGGCAAGATAAGTTACTTTTCTACCTAACTGGATACGATTTTAGTGTTTTTATTTAGTGTAAAATGTTTAATCGGTTTGAAAAAATGTAGTGTTTATCTGTATATTTGAAAAATACAAATGGCGGCAGACTGTTGAACACATTAACTTTGGGAAAATGAGTTAAAACTAAAAAAAAAATACAAAATACTGTCAGGAACTCACTCAATATATGTTACTGTGACATAGGTAGACATGTATTCAGTGGTTTTTAATAGTATTTTGTATAGTTTTTTTAGTTTTAACCCATTTTCCCAAACCTAATGTGTTAACACAGTCTGCCGCCATTTGTAATTTTCAAATATAACAGTAAACGCTGTGTTTTTTGAGCCGAATAAAAATTTTGCATTAAAAAAACAAAAAAAAAATTATCCATTTCGGTAATAAAGTAACATATCTTGCCTTTGATAATATTTGTTAATAAGATCATGTGAGTCGATTAATGGGTGCTATGCACTTACTGATCCGCGCTATTTTTTTAAATCATATTTCCAAGCTTAATTAAAGTTTTATGTTTTATTGGTATTTTTTTTAGATTAGGTCCACCTCCACAATTTTCTTTTAAATGACGACTTTTAAAGGTTTCCGACTATGCTGAATACAGAATTTGCATTGAAATTTTGCAGAAATAAGTAGTTATCGAGATATAGATAGTTGTTTTATGTATTGTATTCTTTGGCGGCCATCTTTGTTACACGCATAGATTTGTTTATGACGCGCGCAAGCGTGTAAAAAAGACGGCTGCCAGAGATTACAATGCATTATACAAATTTTTAATATCTCGATAACTACTTATTTCTGGAAAATTTCAATGCGATTTCCGTATTCAGCATAGTCGAAAACCTACAAAAGTCGTAATTTAAAAAAAAATTGTGTAGGTGGACCTAATCTAAAAATTTACAGTTTTTTTTTTTCATTCAATTGTAAGGTTAAAGTACAGAATATGTACAAAACACCCTCTTCTCCCAATGTTAAGAATGGCTTTTTTTAAATAATAACGTTATTATTTCAGCACGGATCAATAAGTGCACGAGTACCCAATTTCTTTATGAGCATTCATATTTTCTTATATAAAAACAACTTCTGTAAAAAAAGAGAAAAAACGTGCACTTTCAATCTTTGTTAAAAAAGGTTTTCTTGAAAAAAAAAAAAAAAAAAAATACGGTAAAAAAAGCAAAGAACAAAACGTTAATCGGTATTCATGCAGAGAGTGATCCTTGCTAAAATAATAACGCTATTATTTAAAAAGCCATTCTTAACATGGGGAGGGGGTTTTGTACCTATTCTGTACTTTAACTTTACAATTGAATAAAAAACATATCATAAAACTTTAATTAAACGTGGAAATGCGATTTAAAAAATAGCGCAGATCACTCTCTGCATCAGCACCGAAAGTACAGAATAGTTAGAAAACATCCTCTCTCCCCATGTTAAGAATGGCTTTCTAAATAATGTTAATGCTTCAGTACTGTTCCTTGTCTGCTTAATTTAACTTTTTTTTTTATTAAATTGTTAGATGAAAGTTCAGAATAGTTACAAAACACCCCTATCCCCATGTTAAGAATGGCTTTCTAAATAATAACGTCATTATTTCAGCGGGGTAGCTTCTCTGCATAAGTACCATGTTTTGTTTTTAAATTGTTAGGTGAAAGGACAAAATAGTTACAAAATACCATCCGCATGTTAAGAATGTCTTTCTAAATAACATTATTTCAGCACGGTATTTTCTATGCATACGTACTATCTATTTTTGTTGATTAAATTGTGAGGTGAAAGTAAAGAATAGATGCAAAACTCCCTGCCCATGTTAAGAATAGCTTTCTAAATAACGGTATTATTTCAGCACGGTACCTTCTCTGCATAAGTACTATCTTTTGTTTTTTAAATTGTTAGGTGAAAATATAAAATAGTTACAGAACACTCTCCCTTTCCCATGTTAAGAATGGCTTTCTTAATAGGGTTATTTCAGCACGGTACCTTTTTTGCATAAGTACCATCTTTTGTTTATTAAATTGTTAGGTGAAAGTATAGAATAGTAACAAAACGTCCTCCCCATGTTAAGAATGGCTTTCTAAATAACGTTATTATTCTATTATTATATTATTATGGTACTTTCTCTGCATAAGTACCATGTTTTGTTTATTAAATTGTTAGGTGAAAGTACAGTACTCATGCAGAGAGTGATCCGTGTTGTAATAATAACGTTAATATTTTAAAAGCCATTCTTAACATGGGGAGGGGTGTATTTTAACCTTACAATTGAATAAAAAAACATATAATAAAACTTTAATTAAACCTGGAAATACGATTTAAAAAATAGCGCGGACCACTCTTTGCATTAGCACAAAAAAAAAACTGTACTTTTACCAACCAATCTTATATCGAAAAAAAAAAAAACTCAAAAAGCAAGCGACAAACTTTTTTTTTGCCTTATATAATAAAGAAAAAATGTGTAAATTACAAAATTTGAAAGATAAACAAATTAATTGTTTTTTTGTTGTTTTTTTTACTTATCGAGTAAACAGAAAATGAAATCTACTTCTTTTTCGTCAATTCGTGGCTGTGAAGTGAATCGAACCGGAAGTTCAGTTTTATCAACAAACCAGGTTCGCACTAACGGTTAAAAAAATATATTTATTTTATTTAATATTTTAATAATTCGCGAGGTAAATTTATTTTAATAACATAAAAACATCCCTCGACTTTAAAGATAGGTTGTCTGAAAATTTCAAATAAATTGGTAACGTAGAAATATGTTTTTATTCACTTGTAACAAACCAAGAATTACATTTTTATATATAGAGATATATATAACATGCGCGCGTGTGTGTGTTATTTATTTGTTTAAATACATATATATAAATATAGATATATATACATATGTATATATATACATGCATATATATATACATATATATATATAATATGCGCACGCGCGTGTGTGTGTTATTTGTTTTTGTTTGCGATACTTTTTGGATGAATTTATTAATTTTTTTACGTAAATGCATTTTCACCTAAATGCGAGTTGGTAATAATTTTCCCTTTTACCAATTTGGTATCCCCAAATATGGAGCGGCATATATATTTTAAAATATAAATATCCACTGACACATGTTTAGTCGTTTACGTATTATTTCACTATATATATATATATATATATATATATATATATATATATATATATATATATATATATATATATAGGCAGTGAAATAATTTTAGAGTTTTTTTTTTAATTTGCTTATTTTGTTTAATTTAAAAAGAAAGTAATTTGTAATATTTTTTCCTAATTTTAATTTTCGGACATAATTAGAGAATGTTTCCAGCTGGCCGAGCCTCCGTCATTTTTTAAATAAATTGTAGGAACGTCAATAGATTGTCAATAACATTGTACAACAATAACAAATAAAAATCAGTCAAAATCCAAGTTTAGTTTGTTAGTTTAAAAATCCATCTTTTAAAGTCGCATCTACAAAATCACGTCAGTCTTTGTTTACTTCTGTTTGCTTATAAGAATATAAGTATTTACAATTTTAGGAAGAAATTATTTAGTGTAAATTAAAAATTTTTTTTTTTTTTTCTAAAAGAAAACAAAAAAAACACCGTAAGTGTATAAACGCTTCTACATTATGATTTTTTAAATTCTTTAAAACAATATGAATTAAAGCACTAATTTCTGAATATTTTGTCTAATTTTTTGAAGAACTGTTTATTAAGCATCAATAATAAAAATGAAAAACAAAATGTGGCTCAATTTGATAAGTCTGTTTCTGCTCTTCCGTTTTTTTATGGCAAGAGCTCGTCTGAATTCCAATCTAGAGCCCCCCTCCTGCCAAACTTTCACAAACTTTAGATCATTTCTTTTTAAATAATAGCGATCTTTTCTGTTCGATTTTCGAAAATATATTTGTAAAAGCGAGTCAAATATCCAGTAATGGGATAATTTTATATTATATTTTCGTAGTAAACAAACACGCTACCAAAAACTTAACGGTTTATTTTTCTAAAATATTGATGATTAATCGATAATACTTATAAGAATTTAAAAAAAATAGCATTAGAATGTTAGCAGAGAGCGACGTATACGTTATCCTGTGATTAAATGCCTTAAAAATTGTTACAAACCTGATTTTGTGCAGTTAAAAAGAATCAAGAAAAAAATGGATACTACTTTTATTTATATGTTTGCAATTTTATCAAGTAACGAGATTTCTCGTCGTCTCATATGCAAATGAGATGTTGCCGGTTGTAATAAAAAGCTTCTTTTTCAGAGACGGAGTTTTTTTTTGTTTTTTTTTGTTTTTTTTAGTAGTGAGCGTCGACAGTAGTATGGCGGATTTAGGAGTATCAAGTTTTGACAGTAATGTGTTGAAATTAAAATCGGGTCTTTAAAAGGATTGTGCCGGAATTTATTAGTTGAAAAGGTAGAATAGTTAGCAATCAATTTGGGAAAGTGCAGAATATTTAACGATATACTATCTAACCAATCGACCATAAAATGTTTTCCGATTTTAAAAAACTTCAGATTTTACAAAAAATGAAACAAAATACAATAAATAAAATAAGAAATAAAAAAATTCAATTTTGAGACGTTCACTGTGTCCAAAATCATTTTGGAATTTCGAGCACGACAAATAACATTACTGCCTTAAATTTTACGTAACAAACTGAAACGGGTCTAAAACTTTAAAGGTAAGTTTTTAAACACTTTCTTTTATAATTAGAGGATTTAAATATAAAAATCCAAAGTTGTTTTTGAAAAATATAAGCAGCATAAATTTTCGAGGTTGTTACATAAACACTAAGTCGTTTATTTTATTTAGATGTAAAATGATATTTACATTTAATTAATCAAATTATCGTTTTTAATTAAAAAAAATCGGTGCTTATGAATTTTTGAGCGGTCCATTTTTAAATAGTTTTTTTTTTTTTTTGGTTAAATTCATGTTTCACGATATCATTTTTTTATTATTAAATTGTTAGGTGGGAGCACAGAATTGTTAGAAAACACCCTGCCCTACTCATGTAAAAAATGGCTTTCGAAATAATAACGTTATTATTTCAACGCGGTACCAAAAATACATAAGTACCAAAATATGTTATGATCTTATGTAGAGATGTATTATTATTTTACAATATTCTACTAAGAAATGGTCCCTTAGTGACAGTGAAAGGCAAACGTTGATTGAATTTATAGTTGTATAATTAATTCTTAATTACAGTAAACTGTTTTGTTTTATGGGGTTTTCTCAAAATATAATATTTGACAGAAGTGAACGAAATCTTGTTTAATGTTAAATAAGAATTTGGAAGGCTGTGACGTAATCCTTGTGAAATATCCAAAGCAAAAAGGTCGATTAATACTAAACCTACATAGAATACTGACTATTACTAATAATTCAAGAGATGATTTTTTTAAATGTATGAAATATTAACACTAAGTTGAGAATATTTGGAAAAATTAAAACAATTACAGCAAAAATTTAAATTAGTTTTTCATTCCTTGAATTCATCCATTAACTGATTCACGTTGATCGCCTCCTCTATCTTGTGTTCTTTGATAAGGTGAGGATGAAAATAAACGAACAGTTATTTGGCGCAAATCGGCTACTGGGCACAAATAAGATATCTTAGCGTGGAGTTCAAGGGAGCGGAGAAACTAAACAAATAAATGGGACTTGCCATAGAGCTGAATGGAATATCGAACATGACGAAAATTATAATAACAACAATAATTGTAGGGGCGCTATGAACAGTTCCGAAACACCTGGATAAAAGACTATGTTAAATTAATATCAAACAGAGAATTGACACCATACAGTGCATAGCATTGAGAAAAACAGCTAAATGATAAGGCAAATGTTTGCCCTGATAAGCAGGCAATGCTGACCAAGCAGAGGTGAGTTAAAATAGCAAAAACAGAACCAAAATATAGAAATAACATCGTAAATTTGAACTGTCAGGGGTTCCATAATTTGAGACACAATTGGCGAATAAAACACACAAAAACACATATACTTAAAAAAAAAAAAAAGAGATCCAGACAATTGCACTTAAGGGAACAATAAGGATACTTAAAGAGCTCTCGGTTGGTTTAAATACAAGCGGGACAATGCTGGTTTGACTGCTCCATATCCAACGTTACAATCTTCAAAGGAAGAAAATTAAAAAATAATTATAAGTAAAACAAGCTTCGACTGTTCTAACACTAAATGATCGTAAAAGGTCAATAGGGAGACGGAATGAACGAGAAGGGGCGGTACCAAACATACATTCACTGAAAAGGTGCGAAGAATATACCAACCTTGCGGCATAGATTTATATCTACTCGAATTTAAGAGAAGATCAAGAGTCATTTATAATGCAATTGTGTGTGCTTTTAGGCCTGGTTGCTGGAAAATGCATGCTTGTGTGAGGGTTTATATAGTTGTTTCTCTAGGTAGGTTAGCGGTGGGCTGTCTGCTTTGGATAGTATGTATGTGTTTATATATATATATATATATATATATATATATATATATATATATATAGAAAGAGAGATAGATAGATAGATAGATAGATAGATATAGATAGATAGATAGATAGATAATGTATGTATGCGTGTGTGTATACGTATTTATATATGTGTGTGTGTATATATGTGTGTGCATGTATGCATATATATACGTATGTGTATATATGTGTATATATTTGTGTGTATGTATAAATGTATGTGTGTATATGTATATATATATATGTGTATATATATGTGTATATATGTATATATGTATGTATGTGTATACATATGTGTATAGATATCTGTATATGTGTGTACATTTTATGTACTTGTTTGTATCTGAGGTGTGTCATCGAATGGCTAAGCTAACCTAATTTAAAAAACTGGCAAAATAGCTAGCTTTAGAAATTAGTGAAATTAAATGCAGCAAAGATTTGTTTTAATGAATTAGTTGAAACATTTTGATGGCTGACCTCGTTATCCTATAAAATATCAGTATATAAAACTTATTGAACGCATTGCTATTTCGTTTTGATTTTACATCCATATGAGATGAAGAAGTAGTCTGAAGAAGTTCAGTTGTTTTCTAGCAAGAAACGTATCTGTAAATGGGTAGTAAAATATGTTTGTATAAATAAAAATTTCACACACACAAACATACTATATATATGTGTGTGTGTGTGTGTGTGTGTGTGTGTGTGTGTGTGTCAAATGAAAAATTGTGCAAGTATGGATAAGCAAGGAAACATTTTAGTAGAAATAAGGATACAATGACATCATTATAGCTGGGCTAAGGTATTTCGGTCGATAGATTATATCATTTGGTAAAATGAGTTTTATTTCCCAAGAACTAAATATTTTATACATTGAAATAGGAGTCAAGCGGTAGTAAGGGTCAAGAGATTATGTATGTAATGGCAGCAAAATATGGATGAGAGCAAAACAGGAAACAAAAATCGGAAAAATGCGAAATGGAAAGAAAAGCAGATGATTTCAAAAAACCAAAGAAATAACATACGAAAACACATGTATATGGCGAGAGAAAGAACACTTGAACAGAGAAACGGAATCGCTACTGATTGCCGTGCAAATCAATGGGATGAGAAAAAATACATAAAACCCAAGAGAGAAAATTTTCCATGAGATGGACAAAAAGACAAAACAGTAAATCACATCATAAGTGAATGCAGGAAACTAGTAATATCAGTAATAGTAAAAGCACGAAAAACAGAAACCTGAAAATATAGGGAGATATTGGAACTACGGGGAATTGACACGATACAAAACACAGAACTTATAAAAAACAACTACAACATTCAGAAAAATTCTCGTGCGCGGAAACTAATTCGCACAACCAATAAATAAAGCCAATAAATCAAAGGCAAATTAAACTAAAATGGTGCGACGTAAACATGAATATAAACATAGAAACAGTGCACTAAACCAAGGGAACTGAAACTGTCAGTATGGATATGCAAAACAAATGTAATATGACAAATCTTTCAACTAATGTATTTGCTAAATTATTTGCAACGGTTACCGAGAAAAGCAGAGAGTGCTGAAAATCTGGGAGACTTGTTGGCACTCAGAATCCAAGGAACATTATTTGTTGTTTCCAGTGAGCTAACACATGCAATGATATGCATGATTTCTTCTCGTGAACTACTACTACTACTACTACTACTACTAATAATAATAATAATAATAATAATAATAATAATAATAATAATAATAATAATAATAATTCCCGTAAACTGACATCTTCTCCCCACAGGAAAAAAAAATGATAGGTTGGCAGCAACATCTGTTTATGCCACAGAAAATAACAGTGACGAGGAGGATGGAAAGACAGAGAAGGGAGAGTAACACCCAGACAGCTTCTAGAAGGACACACAGATTACTGGAATCCCGAACAGGCGTATTATGAATCAACTTTCAAAGAACGCTATCGACAGTTATCAAAGAAAACGCAATGGTAAACGGCTATTGTAAGAATGTAAAATAATTTTCAATAGTAATTGAAAAAGGCGGAGAGTACTGGAAATCTGGGGAGATTGTTGTTACTCAGACTCCAAGTAACATGACTTCTTTTTGTAAGTGATCGATCACTGATAACGACACGTGTGCATATTCCAAGAAATAATAGTAAAAATAATAGAGTAGCGTGCATGTAATTGTATGTAAATAAATATATAGATTTTCATCCCGTCATGCAAAAGTTTATGGTGTTTTCTAGTTTCCAGATGAAGTCATATGAACTAGTGAGAAAGAGCGAGAAAGTAAATAGCAAGTCAGACAACTTCCCCAAACTTGCCAGATGCCTAAAATAAATTCAGAAAGAAATTCTTCACTTTATGATAACAGTGAACCGTCGTCCCCTCCCCCTTTAAGTCAACGTACAAAAATAATGTATGCGGAAAAACTTAAATTCCTGACGTAATTCCGTGATTTTATATCACGTTGACAAGAAAGTTCTTGCGGCCCAAACAAAAATTTCCCCGCCGTAATGCATTCAAAAAAACTGCAATGGATGAGACCGGTCGCAAACCAGCAAACAGTCAGCGTGACTTTCTTCTGGTGCAACTCTGGCTTCAGAAAGTGTTGTAGAGCTTCGTCGGCGTCAAACCTCTGAGCTGAGCGTCAGCGGTTGTCGTAAAGAACCCACATCATCACAAGTTACTACCCGATCAAGAAACGGGTCATTCTGGTTGCGTGAAAGAAACTGCGTTTCTTTTGGTTGCTGTTCAATTCGTGAGGCACCCATTTATCGTTTTTTCTAATCTCTCTCTCAAGTGGTTGGAAATCGTTGTATACGTTACGCCTAAATCAGAAGCAAGTTCTCGAATAGGTGTGCGTGGATTGGCTTTGAGTAAGGCTCTTAATTGATCGTTGCCAACATGGGATGGCCGACCACTACGCTCATCAGCTCCAAGATTCTAGTCGCCGCAACGAAATTTCTAAAACCACTATTTTGCTGTGCGTTCAAACGTTCCTGGGTCAAACGCTTCGTTGATATCGCGAGTTGTTTCAGCAGTTTGAAATAAGAA
Organism: Euprymna scolopes; assembly: GCF_053919585.1. Classification (NCBI taxonomy): domain Eukaryota; kingdom Metazoa; phylum Mollusca; class Cephalopoda; order Sepiida; family Sepiolidae; genus Euprymna; species Euprymna scolopes. The sequence continues at coordinate 145,550,159 of NC_136489.1, forward strand.
AATTGTGCGAATTTGCTTTTTCTCCATCTTGAATTCAACGTTCTGAAAAGAAGACATAATTGTTTTAAAACGATTGTAATTTAAACGATTGAATAAAGCAAAAAACGTTCTTTAAAATGATATATAAAGTAAAGGTATTATAAGGAAAACTTATTTGAAAATACATCATTTGAAATCAAAATTTTTTATTAAACTTTCTTCTCAACCTAATATTAATGTTTAAGTAATATATCTAGATAAATAGTGAATTCAAACACTAGCGAAGCATAATTTTTCCATATTCTTTGTACGCTAGTTGTAAAGTGAATTTAGAAATGCGCAAAACTGTATTTTAGGCTCGTTTTATTTATTATTCGGATACTTTGTTTAATTATTGTTAAAATACAGAATTGGGAGCGACGGTTAAAAGCAACTTGCATCATTTTTACTAAATTCATTTTTACTAAATTAATTTTTACTGAATTCATATGAAATCGAACAATGGACAAATAAATGACACAAAAAGTAAAAAAAGAAAATAAAAATAAAAATCTGAAAAAGAAACAAAAAGAGAATAAATTATGCGTAGGAAGATAAGAAAAAGATAAGACTTAAAAGATTGAGGGGTGGGGCAATGAAAACATATACGCCGATATTCGATATAAATAGAGTTTCACTTGAACGCGTTGTTTATAAAGATCTCATCGGATGCGGACGCTACGACTGTTTTATGATCTATCTTTTAGCGAATCGTATTTTCATTGATAAAAAAGAAAATATTTTATGATCTGAATAGATACAAAATAAGGAAAGAATTTTTGAAAAAATTGTCATTTTTTATATATATATTATATGGAAATAAATTAGCTTTGTTGAATATCATTAACTATAAAATGGTTTAAATTTATTTTCTATATTCTTTTAAAACTTTACAACGACTGAATTGTTTGTTGGAACAAGACTTTAAAAAAATCAGCTAAAATTTAATAATTATTATTAATATTATTTTATGTTATTTAATTATGTATTTGTTGTGCGTTCCGCAATAAGTCGGTCTACTTAACTTGTTAAATGAAGCTGACTCGCACAAATAGAAAAGGAAAAGGGAAAACGCGATGATTTTTTTTTTAAATCTTGTCTAATTTTAGCTGAAAAGGAGAAGAAGAAGAAAAAGAAAAAAGTGATATTGAAAGAAGTACAGTTGTTAAGCGAGCAAGTGTCCGTGTAACTCGCGCCTTGAGAGAGGGATGCCCCAGAACAACCTGAATCTGACGTTAAACTTGTTATTGGAGTCCGGGGAGAATTAGAAACAGTGGAGCTGGTGATAAACACTTCGCCGGGACTTACTTAAACGGAGGCTGGTACGTGATACAAGGCAGAAGCCAGCTCGCCGCGGAGACACGGGCCGCTATATTATTTTGTTAGTCAATTCAAGAAAAAACTTTATTATTATTATTTGCAACTATGCTAGATAGACAGATACCCGGTGTTATACCTGTGGTGCGAGGAGGATTATGTATAGTATTGTGTCTCTTCCTCGGGACAATGGTCGACGTAAATGAGGCGTACCGTTCCGGGGATGTACGACTGATTGGTGGGGCCGACAAATATGAAGGGACAGTTTTGGTCATGTCGCGGGGGGTTTGGAAATCGGTTTGCGGACTCGGATGGGACGTACTGGATGGTTCTGTCGTTTGCAGACAATTAGGATTCCGAGGAATCAGGCGCTTCTTCAGATGGAGCAAATTCGGAGATGGAAATTGTGAGTATAAAGTTTTTATCTCCCAGCCCTGAACTGCATATTAGCATTTTAACTTTGTTTTGTGGATTGAAAAGTAACATATGTTTTCTGCTGTTTGTGTGTGTCCGGTGCGCGCACGCGCGTGTGTGTGCTTGCATATTTATGAGTATGATTTAGTGTTACAACGTGCTGCTTATTTTTTTGAATTAATTGCAATAAAAATATGCTTCCTATTTTAATAGGAAATATTTGGAAAGATAAACATGGCCAGACTAATGTGTAAACTTTTATCAATAACAAAACAAAGAATACATATATATATATATATATATATATATATATAGAGAGAGAGAGAGAGAGAGAGAGAGAGAGAGAGAGAAAGAGAGAGAGAGAGAGAAATAAATGGATAGATAGATAAATAATGAACGTTAACTATATTCAATGGTAAAAACACAATAAATTTAACGAGGTTTATATAAGAGTGTTCAATAATAAATGGAGTGAAATACTTTTTTTATTTTTGTAAACTTTCCTTTTAATATCGCTACAAAATACACTGTTTCCGTCAATAGTTATGAATCATTAAAGACCTCGTCAGGCGATAAACTTGTTATCGCTCGCCTGACGAGGTCTTTATCAAAACATTTTCATGATTGTGGAGCTATATTAAAAGAAATGTTTTTTTAAATAAACAAAAAAAGAATTACACGTTTCTCGTGTATATATATATATATATATATATATATATATATATATATATATATATATATATATATATATATATATATATATATATATATATATGCAGGAAACGTATAATTCTTTTTTACTTTGTTCTGTAAACTTTCAGAAATTAAGCGGCGCCTTCCTTAGGATAACAATTAGATTTTCGTGAGTTTATTTACGATTTTTCTCTCTACTTCGTAAGTAATGCATGTAAGAAGACCACTTAACTATGTTATAATTTATTTCACTTATGTTTTTTTTCTATGGCTAACTGGATGATAATTCATCTGGTTTAGTTGAGTATTCAGTTTAGTGCTGTTATCTGAGATAGAATCACTATGCTGTAAACATCGCCGTCGACATTCCTCGACACTGGCGCCTCAGGCAATTAACGATAAATTAACCCATTCTAAAGACTGAAAGAATAGTCCTGACACTGGCCTGGACCATTCCGCAACCCAACAGCAATAAAATTATTTGCAGGCCGATTGTTGAGAACCTTAACTGGTATGAACCGAAATAAGTTCGAGCTTATTTGTGCGATATATATATATATATATATATATATATATATATATATATATATATATATATATATATGTGTGTGTGTGTGTGTGTGTGCGCGTGTGTGTCTGTATATGTGTGTGTGTGTGCGCGCGTGTGTGTGTGTGCGTGCCTGTGTATGTGTGTGTATGTGTGCAGCATGTATACAAATGTATGTACGACATTGTTATGTGATGAGAACATTTTGCTGATTTGCATATATATGTTTATGTGTGCATCAGATGTGCGTTTATCAGTGTTGTGTATGCATATGTATATTTAACATACATACTATACAAACATACATACACATGTCTCCGTGTCCTTCCGCTAAATTCTTTTAGCCTACCACATAGGCACATGAAATCAGATTAAAATAACTCCCCATATCGAGCTGGAGAGGGTCTTGTCGAAAACTGTTCTCATTTTATTTTCTATGGTGGTCAAGTGGACTGACGAATTGAGTGTTCCAAGTTCAGACCCAGTTCGTTGCATAAATCACTTTCACTTAGGATGTTGGCAACCTTCACGTGGTCTGTCACGTAAGTACCCGATGTCTTCCTAGAAAGAATTCTGACTTTCTAGAAAAAATTCTAACTTGAAAAATATCGGGGAAACCAATTCCCATAATAGAATCCGCGGATTCATGCAGTATAATAACAAAAATAACAATTACAGATCAGTAAACAAAAGGTACACAGATACTAAAAGTCAACAAACATGGATGCTGAATTCCTTTAAAATTACAACTTTTCCAAGTTCCTAACTTAAGTCGTTTGAGCTGTACACTTTTAGTACAATTTTTATTGTTAATATATATATATATATATATATATATATATATATATATATATATATATATATATATATATATATATATATACCGACACGTGTTTCGTCGTCTACGACTTATCAGAGTGGCTGATGAGTCGTAGACAATGAAACACGTGTCAGTGGATAATTATATTTTAAAAACAATTTGCCACTTCTCATCTGAGGGTACCAAATTAGTCAAAGGGAAAATTATTCCCAACTCATGTAAGTATTAGTATTAAGTATATGTTTTCATTATTTACTTCAGTAGCGCGCAATTGAATATAGTTTAGTATTAGTAAATATACTTATTTTAAGTAATCTATACGTAATCGTTTCTGTGTAGTTTACTTACAATAAGCATCTTTCATACTAACTTTATTATATATAACGGAACAATTGTGGAAAAATAGGTGAATTTAATAACGAAAATGTGAGTGTTAAAGCCAGTTAAATTTAAAGAAATAAAAACAAATCATTCTATACGCCATGTCCAATTTTCTTTCTCTCTGCCTCACTCTTTCACCGTCGTTTTCTCTCTCGCACTTTCTGTTTTTGTATATATATATATATATATATATATATATATATATATATATATATATATATATGTGTGTATGTATATGTGTGTGTATATGTGTGTATATATATGTGTGTGTGTATATATATGTGTGTGTATATATATGTGTGTGTATGTATATATATGTATATATATTTGTGTATATATATGTATATATATGTATATATACATGTATATATATAAATATTTATCTATATGTGTGTATATATATGTATATACATGTATATATATGTATATACATGTATATATATATGTGTGTATATATGTATATATATGTGTATATATATGTGTGTATTCATATGTATATATGTATATATATATATATATATGTATATATATGCATATATATATAAAAGTGAACGTGTCTGTGTGTCTGTGTGTCTGTGTACATTTCCCTACGTAATAACTCTGTGAATTTTTAGTCTACAGACTCGAAATTTGATATATAGGGTACTGACATTTAGGAAAATCGATGTGATCAGGTTTCAGTCAGAAATTTGGCCGTTAAGGGGTCAAAGTTCACGATTTGACCTTTGAGAACTCTACCAAACTCCTCCGACAATTTTGGGTCTAAACGCTTGACATTTTAGATATTGGTTCCTTGGACATGGATCTAACTTAATAACTGGATTTGATCCCAAAACAATAAATTTTAAGGGGTCATAATAGGGGTCAAAGTTTAAAAAATCACCGTTTTTTTTTCTCAGCATACACCTCCAAACTCCCGGGCAACGCCGGGCCGAAATGCTAGTATATATATATATATATATATATATATATATATATATATATATATATATATATATATATATATATATATATATATATCGGCGCGGTTTGCTTGATCTGTGTTGGTTAATAGAAATTCTTGTGTGCGGGGCGTTTGCTCAGTTGGTAGGGTACTTGCCTGGCATGCAAGAGGCTTGAGTTTCGCATCCTGAGTTCGGGTGTATCTAACTGATGACCTCCAAATGAGGGAGAAACTGGACCTCCGGTTCATTGGCTGTCATGGCTCTTATGGCTGCGACGTTGTTTGGCTGTGGAATTTATCATGTGTGTGTGTGTGTGTGTGTGTGTGTGTGTGTGTGTGTGTGTGTGTGTGTGTGTGTGTGTGTGTGCGTGTGTGTGCGTAGGTCAAAATTGAAAAAATCGTGATGCATTTTGTACATTCATTTTAGTTTCTTTTTAATGTTTAATCACTTCATATGCGTGTCATGTTGATGCAGTAATAGTGTCACTCGGTTTCAATTCTTCAGCTTTGGTTTCGATTCTAGCAGATGGCACCTAAATACTTCCTTTTTTATTTTGAAATTACGACTCTATAATAATATATACGAAATCTGGACAATTAAAATATCATATTTAAGCGTATTTTACGCCTGGGCGAAGCCGGGTGCCATCCCGTTAGTTTAATATACCGAAGTCTGTCTGTCTGTCTGTGTCCATATTTTCAAACTCTATCTCTTCCGAAACTAAAAGTCGCAGAGCGGCGCTAGGGGCCTCAAATAATAGTTTTATGGGTTTTTAGCCGGTCGAAATATTTTTAAAGGGTCGAAAACATTTAATTTTATATTTTTAAATTAGCTCTAATGCGTGTCGCGTTGATGCAATGATAAAGTCACCAACTTTGAATGCTACAGTTTTGCTTACGGTTTCGATTCTAGCTAATGGCACCCAAATACTTTTTTTTTTTACTTTTGAAATCGCTACTCTATCATAATATATACAAGATTTGGACAAATTAAAATATCATATTTAAGCATATTTTAGACCATTATGAGCTAAATATAGTATTACTACCGTAGTGATATGATATTCCTAATTGTTAAAAAGGATGATTCTAAATTTGTGTTTGCTAGTTTTATTACCTCGGATTGTTTAGAGTAATAAGTGAAAATAGCAAGTAAGAGAGGGGGGGGCAAAAAGGGAACGAGAATGATTGACACTGTATGAAATAACAGGGTTAAGCACACACAGTAAAATAGATTGAAAGTTATAGATTCGTATAGTTAAAAAGAAACTGATATATTTTGATATAACTCAATCACCAAACCGAGAAGTATTCTTACATGTATTATGCATGATTAAAACATGTAGTGGAATAGCCCTCGAGAAATAAACGTTGAATAACTCAATTATATATATATATATATATATATATATGTATATATATATATATATATGTGTGTGTGTGTGTGTGTGTGTGTATATATATACACATATATATATATATATATATATATATATATATAAAATTACAATTAAATTTACCAAAATGATCCAAGATGGTAAAATTAAAGTATGATATAAATATTAAAGAATTAATATTTATAATTTATAATATTTATTTATATATTATTTATTGGATTTTACCATCACTGGATTATTTATCTTCCACCAGACTATCCATTCACGTGTAATCACCTTTTTCTTCACCATATTCCCTCTACTTCACTTTTTTGTTATCAAGTAAGATCTTTGACTTACTTGTTGTTTCATCAAATAATTTTGCATACAAATTCCGATCCTGCATTTTGCTAATTCCTACCCTCTGATGAGAAGGAAAGCATTTCTTCGAAACTCCGCGGATTAAGGACTATCCACTTATCAAGTGTTTCCTTTTCAGATTAAATATATTTTTAACTCTTTTTCAAAATGTTTTTTAACATGTTTTATTAATTGTTTGCTCGTATACTTATATATATATATATATATATATATATATATATATATATATATATACATGCATGTATAAACGTAATTATACTATTAGATAGATAGATAGATAGATAGATAGATAGATAGATAGATAGATAGATAGATAGATAGATCAAGTTGTCAAAATCTGAATAGAACTGAATCAATACTAAATATCAGGAAGATTCAATATTCTTGCTTTACGTAAGAAATAAAGATGGCTTATTTTATGAAGTAAAAAATGTTAATTTTAATCATAATTCATTGTTATAAATATACACAACACAGCTATGAAAGAAGAAACCGTGAGAAAAGGGGACGAGCGAAAAAGTGGCATAAAAGGGAAAGATACAGAGAGAGAGAGAGAGAGAAAGGAGAAAGAGAGAGGGATAGAGAGAGGGGGGAGAGAAAGAGAGAGATGAAGGGTAAAAAATGCGTTAACAACTGGTGGCAATTTGTAAATTCTGTGAAGTCAGCAAAAACTAACGGCTTCAAAAATTACGTAATCTGTGTAATGTGTATTCAAGATGAAACCCGGCATCGGGTATTGTACAATCAAATGTGTGCGTAGACGACGCATGGTTGGTCGCGTCATCTCGTGTGACTCTTTTCGTAACTCGGTGAAAATATATACATCTGTACACATTTATAAGGATGCAGATTTGTAAAAAGAAAGAGGATACTAGCTGGAATACACGCACCAGTACGGGTTCATAATGATGAGACACGCTTGGAAATTTGTATAAGATGAGTTCACAAAATGCTAAAAGTGTGTGAAAATAGAGATTTTGCAACTGAACTAGCGGGCTTAGAAAGATTTTAATTGGGGGAGGGGGCTACTTTCATAGGGTGCTATGGCTTTTAATGGAATTAATTGACTTACAGTCTATATAATAATACGTTTTTTACAATCTATATAATAATTTGTTCTTTACAATCTGTATAATTTTGCGGGTTTTTTTTTTTACAATCTATATAATTATACGTTTTTTACACTCTATATAATAATACGATTTTTTACAATCTGCATGATAATGCGTTTTTTAAACTCTATATAATAATACGTTTTTACAATCTATATAATAATACGTTTTTTACACTCTATATAATAATACATTTTTTCACTCTTTATGATAATACGTTTTTTAACAATCTACACGATAATATGTTTTTTTAAAATCTACATAAAAATACGATTTTTTACAATCTACATAATAATACGTTTTTTACAATCTACAATATAATACGTTTTTACAATCTATATAATAATACGTTTTTTACAATCTGCATAATAATACGTTTCTACAATCTACATAATAATACGTTTTTTTTTACAATCTATATGATAATACGTTTTTTTACAATCTACATAATAATACGTTTTTTAAACTCTATATAATAATAATACGTTTTTACAATATATATAATTATACGTTTTTTACAAGCTACATGATAATACGTTTTTTACAGTCTATATAACAATAGAAGTTTTACAATCTATATAATAATACATTTTTTTACAAGCTACATGATAATACGTTTTTATTGTCTATATAACAATAAGAGCTTTACAATCTATATAATAATACGTTTTTACAATCTACATGAAAATACGTTTTTTACAGTCTATATAAGAATACGATTTTTACAACCTATATAATAAGACGTTTTTACAATCTACATGATAATACGTTTTTTTAACTCTATATAATAATACGTTTTTACACTATATAACAATGCGATTTTTACAATCTATATAATAAGTTCTTTACAATCTACATGATAATACGTTTTTTAAACAGTATATGATAATACGATTTTTACACTCTATATAATAATACGTTTTTTAAGCTTCATATAATAATACGGTTTTAAACTCTATATAATAATACGTTTTTTAAACTATATATAATAATACGTTTTTTAAACTAACGTTTTTAAAGCTTTATATAATAATTCGTTTTTACAATCTATATAATTATACTTTTTTCAATCTATATACTAATTCGTTTTTTACAATCTATATAACAATACGTTTTTAACTATCTATATGACAATACGTTGAAGCAATTTCATGTTCATATGTATATTTATACCCTTTATTTATTTATTTACTTTTTAGATTAGATTGCCCGATCACTAAATATTTTTGTAAGTTTCATCTTATGTTGCTGTTATGTAACGCGAACTGCAATAATATTTCGTGGCCTTCGAGCTAGGATCATAGTGTAGTGTCTGTTAAGTCCAAAGAAAATACAATAATATCGTGCTAATCCTTACAATTTTCTACTTGTTGCTTATGGTTTGAATTCCATTAAAATCAGAATCAAAACAAATTCAATCTGGAGTTTATGGGTTTAGAAAATTTTATGTAATCAGATCTCTTTTATAGGACGGTCTCAAAATGGTAGGGATATTATAAATTTTTGTGAATTTATTTAACTTTGTTTTATGCGATTGGTACTTAAATCTAATCAATACTAAAAGTAACATTTCTAGTTGGAAGAAACATTTTAAAAAATAGATAAATTTAACCTCCTTCAAGATAATCTACAGAGAAGCATTTCTACCAAATTTAAAGTTCTAATAAATTTATATATTTTTTCTTTCTGACTTTATAAACTTTTTAAAATCATAATTGAAACCATTTTTATTACGAAACAAGTCTTTATCATCTTCTGACGAGAACATTTTCTTTGAAAAATCTAGATTTAAACGTCAATTGTGGATGCAAACTCTGTTTTGTTGCACTTTCAGGAAATACTATTGTAAATTCGTAAAATATGTAAATTCGTAAAACATGTAGCGCTTCTTTCGCTCTTACTTAACTGTGATGAGGCTCTATCCTCACTATTGAGCATATCTTTATCGTATTTCGAATTACTTCATGGTATCATTGAAAACATATTTATAAAATAAAAATGTCATTATATATATACATATATATACATAGATATATGTATATCTGTACATGTATATATATGCGTGTGTGTGTGTGTGAGGAGGAGGAGGGGGAGGATATTGTAGTTTGTTTGAATCATTGTGCACAGTGTGTAAGAAGTTGTGAGAAACTCCGTAAACACGAATCAGCGTATTAAAGAATAATGACAATATTGGAGGCATTTCAATAATTCTTAAAAATTATTGAAAGTATTTATTTACTAACATAATGTGTCGTACAGGATGATAGATGTTAATATCCCAAAATATTCGAGATTAAAATCTCTGTGTCATGGGAGAACAAGAAACGTGTGCAACTGTTCGGGTGAGGCTCTCCTTTCAAAAGGAAACAGTCTGTATGTTGAGTCCGCATTCTCGAGTTGAGCCACATGGTGGTGGTGGTGGTTGAGCGCTGGTGGTAGTGATGTTGCCGGATACTACTATTAGTGTAAGGCATATCATTTTGTATATAAATAAGGTATTATTGCATGGCTTACAATGTTTATATGACGCATTGTGATATCGCTTGCCGATAGCGTTTGTGGTCAAGTGGTTAGAATCGCCGACTATCATTCAAATTTTGTTTTATTTATAGTTTTATTTTGACTTTTAATAAAGAGGGCGAGGGACAGGGCGAGAGAGAAAAGAAGGAGTGTCAGAAGCGAAAGTTATAGACACTGTATCAAATAAGAGTAGGGGTGGAGTCAAATAACATATAGTAAGAAGGTAAGAGTAGCAGATAGGAATCAAGTCAAATTAAGTGACTTGCGAACAAATTGCCAACTACGGTTAATTACAACAATAATCCGAACAGGCATATATTTTAACATTTATTTTGCGTGATACAGGAGAAATAATCCTTAGAGAAATAAAGGGTGATTTATTCAGCTTTGGTATAATAATAGATGAAAAGATGTGTATGCGTGCATACACACATACGTATATTAATAAACGTGATGAAACAGCTCTTTAATTTCATTGACAATTCAAATGTAATTTTTAATGTAAGGCATTTTCTACTTTCAATAAAAATATTGCTACGAATACATTTAATTAAATATTGTTAGACTAAATTTCAGAAATATTAACTTATGCGAAACGAACGTAGATTCGTAGACTCACATGTACGCATACACAGATTTTAGCGAAATTTGCAAACTCGGCACATGTTAACTTGTTATATAAGCATTTACAAGACTGCGTATATCATTCCACAGTTTGAATAAAGAGGACACCGCCTGTAAAGTTTAGTGTAACGGTTTCTAACGAATGTGGATATCCACATCAGACGTTTGCTTTGAATTAATGGATCCTCTGATGCCTGTTGACATACGCTCGGCCATTCAAGAAGTGAGCGCTACAAAAAAAAGAAGTCGGATCAGACGAATTATTTAATGTCTGTACCGACGCAGCCTCGGCAGATGCAGATGGCTCCATTCGCTAAACTAATTTTCCTTCTTTATGTTATTTTATTTTTATCTCTATCTTTATTTAATTTGCTAAGTTTTTATTCTTGTGTGTGTGTGTGTGTGTGCGTGCGTGCGTGCGTGCGTGCGTGCGTGCGTGCGTGTGTGTGTGTGTGTGTGTGTGTGTGTGTGTGTGTATGTGTGTGTGTGTGTGTGTGTGTGTGTGTGTGTGTGTGTGTGTGTGTACAGGGTTCACTCCTAAACCAATTAATTGATCATTATAGATTTTGTAACAAGGCTGCTTCGTACAGATTTTAATTTACTTTTATGCAAAGGTGATGAAAACTGAGAAATTTTCAATTTTTATAAGACTCTAACATTAAGTTTTAAACAACAATTAATAACTATTCTCCACATTTCAGTTTCTTTAAAGTATTTTAAGGGGGTTTTAATGGGCATATTATTGTCAAAATCTTGCTTTTAAAAATGAGATTTGTATTGAATTTTATCCATCATATCTTATTTTGATCTTCGCAAGAGGACAAAATTGTTCGATGAATTAATTTTACTCGTCCTGAGACGAATTATACTCTTGCTATTTTTAAAGATATAATTGGAATTATAATTATCAAAGTCTGAGAAGTTATCGTTGAAAATTGAAACCGATAAAAGAAAGCACCATAATTGAGAGAACAGTTATTAACATGGTAAAGTAATTTTAGAGAGCGAGTGTGTAGAAATTTTATTTTCCACCTTCTGTCTTTCCTTCTCTCTCCCTCACCTTCTTCCCCCCCCCTTTTTCTTGGTGTATCTTGTTATATCACGTGTTGAATGCGTGCCTTTCGATTGATAAAAGGAGAGGTGTGCGCCATTTTGTTAGAAGTTTGAACAAGAAAAAGAGAAGTCAGCTCGCTATCCTACGTCAAGAGAAAAGACGTTAAAATCGCAAGTTTAAACAAGAGAAGCCGGTGGTTTGGTTACTTTTTCTTCAATCGGGATTCGTCAAGGAAGACGACACAGAATTAGTCAGAAAAGACTGTTTAAAAAATCAGAGTTGTAAACGAAATTACAACGACCTCTACATCGAGGAAGAAAGAACTATTTTAAGGCCTAGAATTGGTCTTGTAAAAAAGAACACTAACTCCAGTGAGGCGTCAAAAGGAACCAAGAAATCTTCTATAGAAATTACATTACACCACAGAAGATTTGGATCATTTTCTTGGATTACAGAACTAAGAGGATTGAAATTTTCTCGAATGAGAACCTTTAAGTTAATGGCGCAAGGGAGGTAATTTACATGCACCCTCTTTTAAAAGGATTAACTGTTGACGTGTTTTATTTAAGTTCTTTGACACGCAGTAAGCCTTGACTACATCTATATTCTACCTCTACTATCCCTTACAATATTGTTCATGGAGTTCTTTGAGAACCACCAGAGGGACTAATTTGGCAGACACTGTTATTGGTGAACATATTAAAACTGCCCATACTTTTCTTTCCCTATTTACCTTCCCATGTATTAAAAAAAATTGTTTATTGTGGTATTCTTTCGTTTTGTTTTTCCTGTTTGTTGTGCAATAGGATAATCTTTATTGGACGTCGTGATAAAATTCTCATTAAGGTTAGGATTTCCTTTTCTATACTAAGGGTGAACAACCGTTCGGATGTTGAAAACACATGCACGGGAAAGTCTTTAGACTGCTTAGATTATTATTATTATTAGTAGTAGTTGTATTAGTAGTAGTAATAGTAGTAGTAATATATATATATATATATATAGTGTGTGTGTATGTGTGTCTGTGCGTGCCTGTGTGTATTTGTATAATGATAATAAATAAATAGTGATATTTACATCTAGAAACGAAAATAGGTTTAAGGCTCCTAAAATTCATACTAGAATTTTACGAAGCACAGTGGATAAAGTATTTTGTTTGTAAATTTCAGTTGTAACTTATACTATTCTGGAGTTTAAAGGTTTAGTCCACAGGAACGCAAAATATAGTTGCGGATTACTTAGGACTTCTACCTAGTCATAGTCGACGGAACGAGAGCATACTATCCCGTACATTAAATAAGGCGTTCCGTTCGAAATTCCTGAGCTCGACAGAAAGATTCCCGAGTTTAACAGCACGCAGGGTGTAAAGGTTATGAGTTACATCAATCGAAACGTAGTGCAAATAACACTCAAGATGAGAATAGTAGTCCGAAGAAACCAAAAAAATATGGATAAAAACTTCTAGAAGGCCCCATGAAATTCCTCTTGTGTGAGCGTGTCAGTGTCCCTCGTCACAGCCTATTTTACTTCCTCAATTGTCTCATAACGACAGCCTCTAAGATTTTCCTTTAGCTTAGGGAATAACTAAAAGTCACAGGGCGCAAGGTCTGAACTATAAGGAGGGTGAGAAACTGTCTTGATGCCCATCTTGATAGTGACAACGTCTTTCTTTCTGATCTTTTCTGAGCATCCTTGAGACAATCGTCGTGCAAATCTCCTGCATCTTCAGTTCCTCGTAAATAATTGTGTATGCAGCTCCTACATTGACATTAAACTGTGCACCTATTGTCTCTATAGACACACGATAGTCCTTATCCATGAAATTCATTATTTGGTCAATCAACGCTAGTGTTATGATTTACTTACTCCTCCTACACCTCTCATCATTCCTTAGAGACACTCTGCCTTCCTTGAATCTCTTTTGCCACTCAAAAACTGATGCTCAATTCATCCAAAAATAGTCTGAAGCATTCTATACGTTTCTGTGGCATTTTTTCAAGTTTAAAACATATATTTATTACATATTGTTCTTCTAAAGTGTCCTTACGTTCAGATTTCATTTTTGAAATTCACAAGTTGTGACAATCAGGCTTAGTAGGGTGTATTCCAATTTGTGCTGTAGCTGTTCATTTGAATCTGAAATCCTAAAAACTGGTCAGTCATTTCATAAGATGCATAGCAATAACAGACTGAATTTTCAAGTGTCTGCGACAATTTTAAATGCCTATACACAAAAGATTGGAACCTTATTTAAGATACCTCGTACATATGTATTTATATAGTTTGGTATTTATGTAGATAGTTTACTATTTATATAGATATGTTATGTATATAGTTTGATAGTTATGTAGGTATGTCATAGATAATCTTTATATAGTTTGTTATTTATGTTCGTTTGTTATAGATATGTATTTGTTTAGTTTGGTATTTATGTAAGTATGTTATAGACATATATTCATATAGTTTGAATTTTTGGCATGTTATAAATATTGATTTATATAGTTTGATATTGATTTATGTATATTATAGATATGTATTTATATATTTTGATATTTATGCGGGTATATTATAGAAATATATTTATATGATTATGTAGGTATATCATACATATGTAGTTATATAGTTTAGTATTTAAGTAGTTATTTTATAGCTATATATTTATATAGTTTGGCATTTATGTAGGTATGTTAAATATATCTATTTATATAGTTTAGTGTTCATGTACGTATGTTAAAAATATGCATTTATACATTTTAGTATTTATGTAAGTATATTATGAATAAGTATTTATATATTTTTATATTGATGCAGATATGGTATAGATATGCATTTATATAGTTACATATTTAAGTAGGAATGCCGTATATAGATGTGTATTTATATAGTTTGATATTTATGCAGATATGTTATAAATATCTATTCTATCGTTAAGTATTTATATTTTTATCGTTAGGTATTCATGTAAGTATATCATACATATCTATTAATATAGCTTGTTATTTATGCAGGCATGTTATCTATTTATATAGTTTGGTATATATGTAGGTATGTTATATATATATATATATATATATATATATATATATATATATATATATATATATATATATATTCGCATTGATGACAAAATAGATTCATTGGTTGATATAATAATTAAGTGAATTGTTTTGTGCTACGAAACAGATACTGTCAAGAATTGTAAATGTCAACTGAATTAAAGCAATAAATTGTAATATGGTACACACCATGAAATTTAAAATATAGACTTTTGTCATTTATTCATTATATGCTCTGTAATTACATTGAGCTTCTTAAATAAGGATTGATATGTATAAAAAGTAAATATATGTGAATATAAAATATTTCCACAGATATATATATATATATATATATATATATATATATATATATATATATATATATATATATATATATTGGCATTGTTAAATAATTTTTAGCATCATGGAATAATCATAAATTCTATAAAGAATCCTCGTTAAATAAAGCTGGCCAGGTGTTATCCCTTTTCTTTTTAATTCATTTATATATATATATATATATATATATATATATATATATATATATATATATATATTAAGTAATGTGATTTATAATTTAAAAATTTAAAAAAAATTTTAAAATTTAAAAATCAAAATTTAATTAAATTAAAAATCAGTTTCATAAGAAGGAACAACAACAAAGTCAATTATTATAATTGAATTAGCTCTAGGACATTTAACTATAGAGCTTATTATATATCTAAATTACAACGAGCATTTCCTGTATTTCAATTAAACTAGTAATTTCACTATTACATTAAAATACACTTAGCTCTTTAGACTATTATTCTAATCTCCTTTAAATTATATATATATATATATATATATATATATATATATATATATATATATATATATATATATATACAGTGAATATCATAAAACGGGGTTGTCTTCTTTTATATGGGTTTCTCCTTAACTTTTTTATATCCTTTTTACCCGAGTTTTCTCTTTTTATATTCTCTTTAATATCTCTTTTGTTTATCTTCCTTATTTTCCCCTCATGCCTTGTGTGCGTCATTGTGTTTATTCAATGTGTATAATCGCCTCTAAAACGCACGCATGTGTATCTTCGGTATTCATGAAATTCCACCGTATCTGTGTTACCGAAAAATCTCTTTTCAAAGAAACTACTTTTTGCGAAACTATTCGACCTACATTTCTAGCCATTCTGATATACTAATGTATAGGTGTGTCATTATGACATTAGCTAAAGACATTTGTTCTACCACTGTATTATATATGTAAAAAGAGAACACAAACGAGATAGACCATTAAATACTAATGTGTTCGTTTCGCTTGTCTCACGTGATCACCAATGTAATCGGTAGTTGTAGCTTTATGAGTTATAGTTATAGTCTGCAAATCAACGTTTCTCAACGGTGCCTATATGGTCCCTTGGGAACAATGAGATTTTTCTTGAGTCACAAGGCCAAAATATGTATCATTAGGGGCCACAAAAACTTAATATACACAAAGTACAGATAATTTTGTAATTTAATTTAAAATCAAATTATTATAAAGTTTAATATTAATCTCATAATCCTTGCTTGTGTGTGTGTGTGTGTGTGTGTGTGTGTGTGTGTGTGTGTGTGTGTGTGTGTGTGTGTGTGTTCCAGTTGAGAGTTTTTCTTTTGGCAATTGTTAATTTTCTTTAATTATCACGTTTAAATGTAGATCGCCTGGTTGCTGATAAATTCTTAATTGGATATATGATGTAAATTTATGATGTAAATTAACGGATTCATTGAAAAAACATATTCAAATAATAATATTCTTTGATTTACAAACGATTTGGTTCTGTTTTTTTTTGTTTTGTTTTTTTCTGTTTTACGACGTATCAACCGTTTTGATTATTTCATATATTTTTTATTACATTTTCACCCCAAACAAGGCACATTGCCACTTTGATGTAGGGGACTACTATCAGAGACATAATCTACAGGGGTACTATGTGGGAAGTCGGACAGCAAGATGTCGGTCCACGTTACACTTGAACTTCTGCATATCAGTACAGTTGGGGAAGCAGGAACCCGGAAGGGAATTCCAAAGTCTAGCGGCTCTTGGGAAGAAACTACTGGAGTAGAAGGCTCTCTTACCTCTAGGGATCTCTACTGTGAAGTGGTAGGGTTTAGCTGCTTGTCGGGTTTGTCGGTGGTATTTACGTCGAGTGGGTAAGAGTGCTTGCAATTCGTCGGAGCATTCACTGTTAAAGTACTTGTAGAAAAGGCAGGGGGATGCTACATTTCGTCGATGGGACAGAGTCTGAAGCTTAGATGACAGTTCAGGACCTATCAAGTTGACGACTCTCTTTTGAACCTTGTCTAGGAGTGAGAGACTAGCAGCAGATGCACCATCCCAAATATGACAACAATACTTCATACATGGGCGAATGGTGGCCTTATAGAGGTACAGGATACTTTCGGGCGTTAATAGCTTTCTAGCGCGGTAGAGAGAACCTACCTTCTTTGCAGCGTCCTGGCAATGCTCTCAATATAATTGTTCCAACTCATGTTTCCTGTGAACGTTAGGCCGAGGAGTTTAAAGATGTACTTTCAGATAAAGTATCTTTGTCCATTGCTATTGGTGGTAGAGAAGGTTTCTTGTAATTATTGAAGGAAACAAGTTTAGTCTTGCTAACATTAAATGTGACCATCCATTTTTGTCCCCATTCCACTAAAGATTGGAAGCCATCCTCTAGTGTTTCTGCCATTTCTTTAGATATGTAATCATTTATTTTCCTGTCATGTCTGTTATAGAGCGTGATGTCATCAGCATATATACCCATCTTACAGACAATTTTGTTAGGGAGGTCATTTATGAATGTTAGGAATAATAGAGGTCCAAGGATAGACCCCTGAGGCACTCCCGCATTTATATCATATTGTTTAGATATACGACTGTCGAGGACAACCTGGATTTTTTTCTTATATAAAAAGGATTATTAAAACATTATTGGTGACTATATGCTTTATGTGATTATGAGCATACATTTACATAGCTAGGGGAGTTATAGGTTCATACCTGTCTCAATGGTATTAGTGCGCAATTGGATACAATAGATTCGATAGGCATTGGCAATTTCATAATCAGCAATGGTATGCATTAGATCAATCACGCACTCTGGATTGGAAAGATATACAATCCACAGACAGGTTTCATGTGAACAACGCTTTCAAAAGACAATGGATACCCTTTGATGGAGAGCCTGCGCGATTAGTTTCCAGCCGTGATTCTCTTAACCTGGCATTGTTAAAGTTGAGAGTCAAGAAATACAAGACGACCAGAAAAAATGCTTAGGTAGCTGAGGGCAAAATTTTGCCATTCCAATGTTTTCTTTTCAATAATAAGTTATGCTATGAAGAATTGAAAGTTTGTTTCTGTTTATTTTTGGAGTCACGACTTATCAAGGCCCAGAAGTCACTCGCGGATAAGCGTTAATGGGTATAAAGTGGTCAGTGAGAAAACAGCTCAGTGATCATTTTTGGTGGAAATTGGATAGAATTTGACTATTGAAGGAGGCGATGGAGCAAGAACCTGTTCACATGCTGTAGCCATCTAAAAAGCAGACCAGTGGAACAGAGTTCTATAGGTGCATAGTTCTAGGAAAGAAGCTTAGTTCATGGAATTTGAAAGGAACTAATTGGTAATGGTTGTACCTTGAGAATGTTTTTTTTTTATTAAAGTTTGGTAGGGGGTTATTGAGTGAAGCTCACGCGAGCACTTGCCGTGAAAATAATGGTAAAGTGGGAACAGACTCGCAACATCTCTTCTGTGGGGAAGAGGCATCGACTACTAGGTGTCAAAGCTAGTTTTGAACTCTGTCAAAGTAGGATAGGTTACTTTGAGCAGCTCCTCCCCATATGTGGCAGCAGAACTCCATTTTAGGGCGTATTTAGCTCTTATAAAGGTATAGGATTGCGTCGGGAGTGAAATACTTTCTGAAGTGGTAGAATGATGCGACCATTTTCCAGTTACTTTGGCAACAGATTTTATGCATGTCTTCAGAGATGAAGGTCAATTCCAGAACCTTGTCAAAGCAGGGTGCTCCGTTGAGATAAGAGCCATTCCTATCAATTGTGCGGGAATAGAGCGTTGGTGGTGAAAAGATAGAAGCTTAGTTTTGAGTGAGTTGAAATTAACCAGCCACCTTTCACCCTCTTGCACCACGTGCTCAAGGTCTGAGGAAAGAGACAGAGAGATGTTGGTCGTTGCTGACCTTTGTAGTGTTACCATTGATGGTAGTGTTACCATTGATGGTAGTGTTACCATTGATGGTAGTGTTACCATTGATGGTAGTGTCATCTGCGTATAGTCGACTAATGAGCTTAGAATGTGATTTGAGAGATCATTGATGAAGATAAGGAATAGAGTTGAACCATCGACGACTATTTGTATAACCCTATCGAAGAGGAAGGATTCGATGGCTGAGAGGATATTTCCAGATATTCTATAGCTGGAGATCTTGTGAAGTGTCAAATCCTGTCAATGCCATGTCCATTTCACACACAACAAGGAAGAGATAGAGGTATTAGAGAAGGTGATTTTGCATCTACTCTCGAATTATGACATCAGTATTTCAAACGTTCACTAATATAAGTAAGGACTGAAATCAACATTAACCTGTGATGCAACAAGAACAAGTGTTTCAACGTGATATAAACATATTCTCAATTCAGTGTTTCTGTTTTACATAGGATTTTCATATGCATATTATTTGGCACGTTTTTATTTTAATAGGCACTTATATTTTATTTGAAAAAAATGTAGGAGCACAAATGTTGATAAAACCAATTCTTAATTCAACAGCGAAACAGATATTTGATGAAGAGATTTTCAAAAGTGTAATGGAAGAAAGGATATTGCACTTCGCCAATTTTTCAGATCGAAATGATCCAACTATCTTTGACATTTTCCCTACGTATTTATTTTGACTAAATATTTATTCAAGCACTGACAATGGCAAGAGTTTGGAGATATCATAACTACATTATGCACATAGCTGATCTTTGTAGTAGTGGAGAACTTCACTGATCCGCGCGCAATATTCAAATATGACTTACATAATCCCACATCAATAATTTCTATCAGAGCTGTATTTTCCAGCGATATAACAAATAAAATTAAACTTGTTGAGTCAAATCTTTCTAGCTAAGTAAGAGAATTCTGCTATTTTATCGAAATGATACCTGTCTTTAAGAGTATAATAATCGAAACTAAGAGTAGGTATTAAATGTAATATGAACAAATATTTTGCTGCCCAATTCCCTACCAGCTTACACTTCTGTAAATCAGACCCCTATCATAGTAGATAGTAGCCCCTTACGCTTCAGTTACAATATGCCTTGAGTAAGCAAAAGTAATATATATATATATATATATATATATATCATTTTATATGGATACATAAAACAATAATATATATATATATATAATCTGATGAAGTATCTAATACTACTACTACTACTGATAAATAATAATAATAATAATAATAATAATAATAATAATAATAATTATTATTATTATTATTATTATTATTATTATGTCTTTTACTACTTTGAATAATATCTAGTGGATTACATTCACCTTTTTCATTCAAAAATTCTAATTCGTCTTCCATTTAACTCTTTTTTCCTCTCACTTCTCACTTAAAAAGAGAATGTATTTACAATCGGTTGATTTTCTCGAAAAACAAGCTCAAAATGGAAAAATAGACAAAAAATACTATAGGATAAATCTGCTCACTTATTTACACTATGCGATGATTATAATAGGAGCATTCTTGAATACTTAAATATGTATTAACATAGAAGAAAATGGACTTTTTTATTTCCAAACTGAATGCAGAACAATTTTGTACAAATATGCCGAAAGAAACCATTAATTTAGCGGACGAAGGGCGTTAGTCTGACATGACTGGTTTTCAGCAACTATGAACCACCCGCCCACTCGATACAGATACTTTTAGAAAGATATTTTATAATCCGTTCAATCTTTATTTAATTTGAATAAGACTGGAGGCTTTAAAAAAAAACCTGCTTATGCAGCTCTTGTCGAAGTATTTACTTTATGGTTTCGACTTTTTTCAATGGATAAAAAGCGCGCCATGAAGTTCCTTTATAATGGGTTTAAAAGGAAAGTACGAAAAACAAAAATGTATATTTCGGCAACTAGTTTTACTTACTCGCCGTTGACTTTTCTTTTTTTGTTTTTCTTATTCTTTATTTTAAATAGCATGTTGACAGCGACTCTTTAACATACAACGTTTGCTTATAGGGGCGATATACTATCCCCCATCAAAGTATTCAAATACGTTTAAAAAAAAATACGTAACCATTAAAAAAAAATGTGAAAACGCATCCACTAATAAATGTTAACATACAAGTCAATGGTATCAGATCAAATCAAAGTAAACACACATGCATATATATATATATATATATATATATATATATATATATATATATATATATATATATATATATATATATATACAGAGTATAATCCGGATATAAGAGACCCGGAATAAGAAAAACGGATATAAAAGAGATTTTCTCTGATCCCAAATTAGGGACTGTGCTAATGTATAGTGTAACACGGACATATATATATATATATATATATATATATATATATATATATATATATATATATATATATATATATATATAGGCCTACTTCATTTAATCACATAAATTAATATACGAAGGTATAATTTTATGCGTTAATTTTCATTATTTACTTCAAGTGCTCAATACATAGGTAGAGCTAGATAGTAAGTTATGAAAATATGTATGGCAATTAAGCTACACAGAATATTCCGCGTTTCATTCTCGTCGAATTCTCACGAGGATGAAACGCGAAATATTCTGTGTAGCTTAATTACCATACATATTTTCATGTTTGTTTGTTTGTTTGTTTGTTTGTTTTTGTTTTATGGAATATCAACCCTTTTCAGGTTATTTAATGCCGAATCCAGTGATTTTGAAGAAGAATTTTTTAATAGAGTATATTTGGTTTTTAAGTTGGCTTCTATTTAACCCATAGTTGGGACCCTAACAGGTACTACCACTCCGGGTCAGAGTGGCCCTGGGAGCAATGGCAATTAAAGGGTGGTCCCACACTCCTCAAAGCCCGCAAGTTGGGGCCTTACCATCGGATATAGTTTAAGGTCATATCCAGGACCTATATTTTCATAACTTACTTTATATATATATATATATATATATATATATATATATATATATATATGTATGTGTGTGTGTGTGTGTGTGTGTGTGTGTGTGTTGGTACTCGCATTATATTTCGATATATTATTAATTTACCGCTGACCCTTCAACAGTGACAAGAAAATCAATGTTATAGTTGGCTCTTATATGGTCACACTATTTGTCTCCTTAATGTTTTGTAGACACGTGCACGTAAAATTAAAACTCATATTTTTTGTTTCAAACACGATTGATGGTTTAAAATTATTGTACGCGTCTAAACCATCGAAATATAATTTTATTTGCTGGAAAAAAATAGTTGAAAACAATTCATAGTAATAGAATATACTTAATCTGAATTATTATACAATTTGTTCATTTATTTTAGCCTTTTCTTGTTATATGGAAATAAAGTTGATTCTAATAGAATATGCTTTATAATGTTTGTATTTTGGTAAGGTAAATTGTAGTTACGTGTGACCTATAAATGGACTAAGTTGTCTTTGATCGCTTATTGTGATTATTGAGTATTAGATAGAACTATACATATACTATGTGTACATATATACATATGTGTGTGTGTAAATACACATGTGCGTGTGAAAGGCATCTATATATCATTATATATATAGTATATATATATATATATACCATTATATATATATGTATATATATGCGTATCTATCTATCTATCTGTCTATATATATATATATATAATTATAAAACTCAAATCACTTTGTAACGAGTGATGTAACCCACTTTCTAGTTTACGATATCCGGTTGCGCATGCGCGCATAAACATTAACCCAT
This sequence comes from Euprymna scolopes, assembly GCF_053919585.1. Taxonomy (NCBI): domain Eukaryota; kingdom Metazoa; phylum Mollusca; class Cephalopoda; order Sepiida; family Sepiolidae; genus Euprymna; species Euprymna scolopes. Next base: position 145,573,436 of record NC_136489.1, read on the forward strand.
AACAACGTAAACAAATAAACACAAATCGCTTCTTTTGCAGATTTTGACCTGCGTACTGAAATATTAACGTTATTATTTCTAAATTATTATTTAATATGGGAAGAGTGAGGGTGTTTTGCAACTATTCTTTATTACAACTATACTGTCGTTATTTTCTTACAACTAAACAACTTTAACCCGTTGACAAACATAAGAACAATTGTAGTAAAGCCAAGACTACTACTATTACTCTCTATCCGTCCCTTTTCCTTCCTTCCTTCTTTTTTATTTTTTGTTTACATTTCTAGATACAAAATAGTTGTGTGAGAACGGTGAATTTGTTAACACATTTACTAATCTGTTTCAATATTAGTTTTATTTTATTTTATTTATTTAGGTTTTATTTTATTTTTTTTTCAGGTTTTATTATTTATTTTTTTTAGATTTTAAGTTTCTATAACTTGGTTGAAGGAGTCCAATATGGGTTTTTCATGTGCGTTTTTGCTACTAAATGACTTTCGTTGGCGTTCGATTCGTAGGAAAATAATATTTAATTTTCGATTTTTGGGCGATTATTCGGAAAAATAGGTAACTTTACACGAATAAGGAGGATTTTTTTTCATATTTGAGTGATCCGTCCGTGATTTTTCATTTTAATATACTTTCATAGAAATGTTTCTGTTATGTCAAAAAAATTTTTTTTTCTTTACGTCACAAGTGTCACGCTCACACATGAATTCCATAGCTAATATAACATACTGACACAACGGGTCACGGGTAGTCTAGTATATATATATATATATATATATATATATATATATATATATATATATATATATATATATATATAATGATAAAGTCTCAACATATTTATTTAAAAATATTTTCCTTAGAGTCGATTTACAGCTTTATAAATAGAACTATTTCTATTCATGTTTGTCATAGCAACTTCTACACCTGCAAATAATATTCAACTATACAAAATGTTTGACAATGAACAGTGTCATAAATTGAAACCAGACTTCTACAATCAGTCGATTGATATAGAATATATTAGCTTTCATTAGGTACTTGCACAAATTTTGTTTTCAGCTAAAAATGCCTCTCCTTTTTATTAATTTAAAAAATACGAAATAAAAACAAATATAATCAGCATTAATTTAGTGCAAAATCAATGGTCAGGATATTCATATCATTACGTCCTTTTTAAATATAATGTAAACATTTCACTGATTCTAGATTATTTTTATCCAAAGATAAGATAATGCATAGATGGTCAAATGTATTACAGCAAAAATGAGCCGAACCAGTAATGCTCAAAGTTGTTTCATCAACAAATACATATTTGACGTTTTTCTATATTTGAAAGCGTCATTGTTCCTTGGGAAGAGATTTGATGGTGTTTTTAATGGTCACCAATTATCAAGACTAGTCATCAATCAATGAGATGGGATGATTGTCAGGACCAAGTTTGATTACTTGTGGGAACGGTTATAGAAAAAAAAAATTGCTGACATTGGCTTCAAAGATGACCAGGTTGTGATTTGCAGAGTAGCAGTCCTGTAGTAATGCGTTCCGCAGATGCTAAGTCCTTGTGAAAAAGCTGTGTTCATAGAAATTTCAACTAACCCGAGGCACACTGAGAAAAAAAAAAGAAAGTTTGAAGCTGCCTATATATATATATATATATATATATATATATATATATATATATATATATATATATATACACAAATGAGTACACCCTCCACACACTTCTGCAGATATTTAAGTATATCTTTTTATGGGACAATACTGACAAAATGAAACTTTGACAAAATGAAAAGTAGTCAAGTAGGGTTAATTCATTTTCCTGTGGAGAACCTACTGTTGGTTTTATAAAATTATTTTCTATATAATAAGTTAGATATCATAATGCAACTGTGCTTTAAACAGAAACATCCATATCGAACGCACCCTTGTCATATCAATTTTATTTTATATGTCGGACCTTTCGACTTGTGTGATATGAAGACTTATCAAATACACTTGTGATATAAGGCTGTGTAATATGTTAGCTTTGGTCAAAATCGCTTGTTCCGACTTTCATCGGATCATTTTGATTATTGATTATCGATACTTATCGAAGACATTCTGATACAAAATCTATCTAAGAGCACTACCAGAACGAATTCACACACTTATCTTTGATTTAATATACTGTTTTGTTTTTAAATACGTGAAACAGTGTTATATATATATATATATATATATATATATATATATATATATATATATATATATATATATATATATATATATATATATATATATATATATATATATATATATATATACTTTCTATGGTGCTAGAGATTTAAGAAGAAAGATGAACTCGTATTTGCATTTCTTTCTCAGATCAGTTTTATGTGATTTTAGATTGCCATTGATATTTTTAAAATTCTCCTGTCTTCAATATTGCGCGACATGTGTGCTTGCTAAAGAATTTCAAGGACTTGTGACGTAGTTTTTCTCAACCAGATTTTAAAAATCAAGTCTACTCGTTGCTCGGTCTTTATCATCCGTTCCCAATTGCTTAAATACCTAAACAAAGGACGAGGGCATAAACAAAAGCATATGAATAAAAATGCAATGTATGCAATTATATAGTTGTTTTAAATATTCTATAAACAGATTAAAAAGCAAGCAAATAATATGTAGAAAATAATCCTTTAATTAAATTAATTTAAATATAAAAATAGACAACCCTCAATATGAAAATAGAGACAGTTCAATTCATTCCGCAAAATAAAAGCCCACATGCTTTGGTTGGATGTAAAGATTTTTAATGATATCAAAGATTTGGGAAGGGGTGATGGTTCAATCATTAAGTGTTGATTCTAGGAGTAGGAAATTAGGAAAGGAATGGTTTGTAGCGTCCAAGGTGGAGCTTGTGGCTCACTGTTGGGCAGGTGGTTCATCCTTATCCGTTGCTATGAAAGCGATATCATGGTGGTTTTATCTTGGACGAATTGTTGATTGGCTATTATTCGTCACATTATTATAGATTTCTCAGAAAGTGCAAGTTTTCGAGTTCTGCGATTCTGATCATATCAGTATACCTACTTTTAACTGCGGTTATTACATTCTTAAAATGGTGTCTTGATATTATTTGTTTATTTGTAGCTGATTTATAGCGGTTGAATCGGTAGAATGCTTACTGCCTATGTGGAATAGAAACTGCTCAGGTTCAAAATAAATAATTTTAGAGAGTCGAACCTAGTGTAAAATTTCCATTTGCGCACTGCCCAGCAGGGAGTTAAAAAGAAAATTAGTCAGTAAGACGTCTCTTGATTCCCAATCACTTCATTTTGTCATGGTTATCCAAACGTAGGTTTTTGGTTAACCTTGTATGAATACTAATCGAATATTTCGTAGGAAATCACTGTCATTAATAATGGAACTTATCATTCTCCAAAAGTAAGACAACATTTCGATATTTCTTTCGATTTTGTTTATTTGGTTATTTTCATCGTTGCAGCATTTTCTCATTCGTTTCAGTTTTTGTTCTTCTGTTTATTATTTTGCATGCCCATTAAAATTTAAATATTATTATTTAAATATTATATAAATGCCCATTAAAATTTAAATATTATTATTTAAATATTATTTTGCATGCCCATTAAAATTTAAATATTATTATTTAAATATTATTTTGCATGCCCATTAAAATTTAAATATTATTATTTAAATATTATATAAATGCCCATTAAAATTTAAATATTATATAAATGCCCATTAAAATTTAAATATTATATAAATGCCCATTAAAATTTAAATATTATTATTTAAATATTATATAAATGCCCATTAAAATTTAAATATTATATAAATGCCCATTAAAATTTAAATATTATTATTTAAATATTATATAAATGCCCATTAAATACCCAGTTTTCCTATTCTTTTAAGATTTCTTGCGTTTCTATGACGTTCCCCTTTTTTTTCTCATTTCACTGTGCTGTAATTTTTCTCATAATCTAACCCTTTTAACACAATCGTTAAAATGATGTACATTTTATCGTGATGACCCTAAGGACAAGTATACAATGTATTTATATACTAGGAACGTTCCACGAGTAATGCCTCCTATTTTTATTTCGCCCAAATGAATCAGAGGGCATTGCAAATTACATTGCTATGATGACTGAACTCATGCGTTCATAACCAGAAAGTTTCATCTTTCTGTTGCAGATATTGACGGTGTGAGACTCTACGAAAGCAACTCTTGTCATGGACGTGCATTAGAAGCAGAGATGTGAGATTGAATACCTTGCAAAAGTACATAAATAACGGTAGTGATTATGTAGAAAAATAAATTCTGGAGCACAAAAAGTCGCTCGTTTTGGTGGTACTGTTTTCGGTCTCCATAACTCTTCAACTTTTTGAGTTAAAAAAAATAAGAGACTTTAGTTTTGGAATGAATCTCACAGTAAAACTACACTGTGAACTATACGATAATTGTATGAAGGCATTTCAATATCCATTCTCTTACTGGTGAATTTCAAATCCATTTTCCCTTTCTAAACCATTTGCCATGTATAAAAAATATGGTAATAAATTAAAATAAATTAGTATATATATATATATATATATATATATATATATATATATATATATATATATATATATATATATATATATATATAGGGTGCCTCAAAAACTCTTCTCTCACTTTGACTGTTAGCATTATCCGGACAATAATGGTTATCAATTTGAACATCATCATCATCATCATCAACGCTCTGATCCCCAGCTGGCATCAATTGTGATGGATGGCTCTCGTCTGGGTGAGGCCCCGTGTTTTTACAAGCTTCTGGGTTTGACCTTTACTCCTGATCTGAAATGGAACACGTACATCAAGTCTGTTGCCAAGGTCGCAGGAAAGATGGTGGGATCCTTCTACCGCTCCAGAAGATATCTCACTACTGATGCAATTCTCTATCTATATAAAAGCCAAGTACGGCCAAGGATGGAATACTGTTGCCATATCTGGGCAGGAGCTGCCAAAAACAGCCTATCATGCCTTGACAGAGTACAAAATAGACTTCGTGGTTTAGTGGGGGATGCCCTTTTCTCTACCCTGCAACCCCTCTCCCACAGAAGAGACGTTGCGAGCCTATCCTTGTTTTATCGTTATTTTCATGGCAGGTGCTCGTCTGAACTCCAATCCCTGGTCCCCCCTCGCCAAACTTTCACGAAAATCACCCGTCTAGCTGAATCCACTGTGAAAAATTTCCCCCACTCTATATCTGTGCCTAAATCAAAACGCGGATTTCATGAGCAAAGCTTCTTTCTTAGAACTGCACGCCTGTGGAACTCTGTTCCGTCTGCCTGCTTCCCTCCGGACTACAACTTGGATGTCTTTAAGTCTAATGTTAACAAATTCCTTATGAACCGCCCCCCTAATTAAACACTTCATAAAATCTCCTCACTAACGTGATGTACTTGCAATAACCCTTATCCCTGAGTGGCTTCCGGGCCTTGATAAGTGGTGATCACTGTGTAAAAAAAAAAAAAAAACATTTGCGAACATGATTCTTCCTTAAAAATGTCTCTGGTTAACTTAAGAAGTTGCTCTTTATAAAAGATATGAAATGTATGGTGTGTTTATTTCTTGTTATTAAGGGGTCACACTTTTGGAATTAATATCGGGTGTGGGATACTTCTTCGTAGTTTTACAATAGAGGTGCCTTTTTAGGTACATAATCTATCTGGGGTGGATATCTGTTAAAGCCATAATAAATGTTGGTCATATAGTGGATTTTTCTAAATTTTAATTGTTTCCGCATTTCTGTCAATATTGTTTTGTTTTCTTGTAGTGAAACTACCGATTAATTAGGTTTAAGGCGGACAACTTTTTCGTGCTTTTTCTCATATGTCAGATGCTGTAGTAAGTTTTATATTATTTAAAATTCTATCAAATAGTTTTTGAGATTACAAATATTAGATTAGTTATAAACAAAATGGGGAAACAAATAAGGAAACAGTTATTATCTATATCATATAAAAAGTATGTCTTACATAGAAGATTACCAAACAGAATCTTTAAATAAATTATAATTCATCATTATTATCATCATTGATTTGTTTTTATTTATTTTCTATGTTATATTCTTTCAAAAATTATTTTTAAATTATGAACGAGGCTCAATTAATCAAAGACACTTTATTCCAGGTTATCCTTTTAAAATTTGTTTGATCAGTCCCAATTATTATCGTTTATAACTTGAACGTTACAGGCGTGTTTATGCATGGTGCATTGTTCATATTTCAATAGATTAATCTACTCAACACTCTCTTAAGCTTAAGAAAGTCCAGATAAATGTAAACTCATAGCATTGGATTTTACATCACATGACCAGGATCCAAACAGAAGTCGACTAAGCTTCAAACAAATTTAAAAACAAGTGAAATCAGTTGAAATCGAATTCTATTTAACCTGAATGCCCCCCGATTAAAATTTAAATACGAGTACAAACTAATAAACAGCAAAACATAATATAATAAAAAAAAGTTTAAAACATGTTATTTCAATATTTTGTGATAAATTTTTCGACATGTCTGCTTGATTTTACTTTTATGACCCCGGAGTAAATCTACTGATACGTTCATATTGACTCTGATTACGTCATTTTCATAATAAAACACATATTTCTAATGCAAAAATATTATCTAAAACATTTTAATAGTAAGAAGATCATTTCTATTACAAAAAGTATTTCTCACGCATTTTTTTTAATTTCTTCGGGACATTTGAAAGAAAGTTAGAGAGGAGGCATAATGAACCAACATTGAATTTGTAAATATTTAAATTTTCTATGAGGTTTTACTTATAGGTATTAAACAGTAATTGAATTACATTCCCAAATTTCAATTTCTTTGATTGTAAGGTTTAGAAACATTGCCACAAAAAAAAAATCAAGACGAATTCACGAAAAAAATCAATAAGAATTCAAATTAAAAAATTGCAGAAATTTTTTTTTAAAAGTATTTAACGAGGATTTCAAATTCAAAAATTCAAGAAGAATTCACGAAAAAAATCAAGAGAAATTTAAATTAAATAATTCAAAAAGAATTTTTTTTAAATTCAAGAAGAATTCAAGAAAAAATTTTAAGAGAATTAAAACAAATTAAAGAAAACGTCATAAAAATTTTAGCATTGGTATCAAACATCAAGTCTCAAGATTTCAATTTCTTGGGATCATTTTAATGAGTTGTGATTCACATATTTTTAATTGTTGCATGAAACTATATTTATTAGACACCAAGTTTTTTTTTATTATTTATTTTTATTTTTTACATTTGTTGAAAGTTCCAAATATTTCATTTTTATGATCGGTATATCAGCAATAATAGAAGTTCTTGTTGCTGAATGTCCGTTATAAATCTTTATTTTCTCACAGATTTTATACTGTCAAATATATGCCTGCTCCGTACACCTAGTTTTACTAGACTATCTATATTAAACATGAATATTATTTTTCGCTTTTCACGCTTCAACTGTCAACTGCAAACCTAAAACTCGTACTAATTATAAATAAACGCACCTTGAATATTGTATAGCAACAAGGAACGGGGCTATATTCGAAGGGGAACGTTGCATCTTACTTGATGTGTAGTTTAGTTAACATTTTGGTAGCAACTTACATAAATCTTTAAATCTATCTTACATCACGTGATTAAGCTAAACTGTTGACCCTAAAGTTATCCTGCATGTGTATGGGGAATCATGCCGATGTTTCATTTCAAAAGTACATTGCTGACAAAGGATATAAAAAATCTTTTTTTTTTTTTCTTTCTTACTACATAACTGCTTCGGAATTTTACTCAAATGTATCGTAACAATCGCCGCGAAACCGAGACGAAACAAACAAAAAAGAAAAAAAAACAGATGGCGAACAGGAAAAGCGGACAGAAAGAAACGCGTCGATGTAATATGAGTTGCTTTTTATCACGTAATAACACAGCGGTGTAAGGGGAGGTCGAATTTTCTCACACTCTTATGATGAAATCTCTTTTTTGCCCTGTCGTTTGCGTTCGTCTCTTACGTTCACCCACACTTTCATTTTTATCTCCATTACTCTCTTTTCTCGTTTAACTATCAATGGTTTCCACCAACATTCTTCTTTCTTTTTGACTTCTTTCTCTCTTCAAACTTCTTTTCTTTACTTTCATTTTCTTTTTTCTTTTTTTCATTTTTTTCATTTTTTTCTTTTTTTTTTATCGTTATGTAACTGACAATCTAATTGAAAGAAATGGCCACGCTCTGATAGCAGGTTTTCATCCGGCCATTTTGTGAATGAGTATATATATATATATATATATATATATATATATATATATATATATATATATATATATATATATACACACACACACATACGAATGTATAGTTATACACACACGTGTGTGTGTTTTTGTGTATACACATATGAATTATGTATGTACGTTTTTTACGTTTTTAAATGAGTGCGTACATGCGTGAGTACGAGTGAGTGCACTAAATATGACAAAAGTGTAATGAGTAAAAAAGAAAAGCTGTCGTAAGCAAGTTTTGTTTCTTTCCCTTCTTTGCAATTGGTAAATACGATTTAACTTTCACTCTTTTCGTCTTGCACTGCGAGATTTACAGAAAAGTACCCATATTTTTCATTCTCCCCCCCCCCTCTATCTATCTATCTATCTATCTATATTTATATGTTTATATATATAAACACACATATATTTGTATGTATATATATGTACGCATATATATATATAGACTATATCAAAGACTATATATATATGTATATGTATAAATATAATTGACACATTTTACTACATTAATATCTATCATTTTCACTCCATGTTGTTTCGCCATTCACTCATATTTTATAAACTATTTATATGCTTATCATATATGTTTATATCATATGTTTATCACGTATTTTCCTTCATTACATATTCTACTCTCCCTATCTTTTCTCCTCCGCTACCCTTCTGTCTCATCTTTTTCATGTCTTCTCTTCTTATCCTCCCTTTTTATTGGCACTACTTCCTTTACTCTCTCTCTCTCTCTCTCTCTCCATCTCTCTCTTTCTTCCCCCATCGTCGCTCTCCTCCCTCTTCTCACTCCCGTGACAGTTTCTTTGCCTTTTACCATCACTTATTTATTCTCGTCTTCTTTTACTTTTGTTGTCCAATTTGCAATGTCTATTTTATATTTCTTTCTTCCTTTCATTGTTACTTGCTTATTGATATCTTCTGTGTTTCCTTTATTCCTACGGAGGATGGGGGGAGGGCTATTGAACCAAAGAATGTTGCTGAAGACGATTATGAATCCGTTATCTCCTATCCCCCCGTGTTATGTTTGCACACCACTTTTGTTCAATCAATTTTATATAATGAATCATCTAAAATAGGTATTTCACTTACATAAACCACCAGCCAACGAAACTTTGCTCTTCAGTCGATCAATCCAATAATTCTATCCTAGATAGATCGGCTGAAGAGAGCTTCATATCGGGACCTAAAAACGGTTCCCTATTATTAGGTTTGAAACATGCGGTACCAATGGCTTATCTTATCTAAACTCCTGAAAAAAATATATATAAAAATTACGTTCTTATTTTGAAAATTTTTCATTGAGCTGGAATTTTTTTTCCAAAAATATAACTATACATATATATATATATATATATATATATATATATATATATATACATACATATATATATATGTATATATATGTATATATAGTAAGTTATATAGTAAGTTATACACTATATATGGCGATTAAGCTACACTGAATATTCCGCGTTTCATCCACTCTAGGACTCTTCAGACTGAAGAGTCCTAGAGTGGATGAAACGCGGAATATTCATTGTAACTTAATCGCCATATATATTGTATAACTTACTAACTAGCTCTACCTACGTATTGAGCACTTTCAATGTTATTTTTATAACACGTCGACAGATGTAACCTCCAACCTTCTTCAGAAACGACTTGTTGAATTTGAGAATATGTGCGGAATTTCGAACGAATCTCGTTATTATGTCGACGTGTTATAATAATAACATTGAAGATGGGAACTACAGTAAGAATAATGCAAATAATACAAACATAAAAAATGTAATATTTTCACGAAATTTGTCCACAAAAAAGAAGATGAAGAGGACAAGTGAATGGACAGCGTCTGAAACGTTGCGAATACAACCATTATGTCGATGCATGTAAATAATGTGTGTAATAACAGTATATCATCTAAGAAATATCAATAAAACGCGAAAACATAATCACTTCTTGATATTCACTCCAGTGAACCTGAAAGAAGAATAGAAATACACCCTAGAGTAAAAACAATTTTTCTACAAGTGTAAATAACTTGACGCTTCAAGAGTTTTGATAAATTCAATGTTAGTCATTCGACACCGGCATAAATAAAACAGTAAATAGTTTCTTCTCGCCAATAAATGAGATTTGCTTGCAAATATGTCCCAATAATTTGAAGTTTGAAATGTATATCCACTGCTAACCTGTTTATAGTTTCTCACATATTTGCTTTTGTTTAGACGAAATATCATGTTTTACGTTGTACAAATCTTAAATGTGCCATTTGTTAATTTTTATATTGCATGTTTCTTCTACCTTACACATATGATGTCGAAATAAAAATAAACATTTATTTATGATGAAGCTTGTATGAAAAAAATAATTTGGATTCGACTGTTGAGAATAAATGTAAAACAGTAAATAACCAGCAAAATAAGACCAAATATGTTAAATGTAATATTTCTTCCTTTATTTGGTTGTTTTAAATACGGAAAAACTCATTTACTGTGAATAACCTATCTCTTGCTTGAGCTTCACTCTAGACCTGAAACGGAAGATTTACATCAAATTTGTTGCCAATATTACTGGAAAAATTATTCTGCTCTAGAAAGTATCTCGCTCTTGACGCAACCTTTCAAAAGTTACATACGCCCTACGCTGTAATGATGTTGCCATATCAGAGCCACTTTTTCCTGCCTTAACGAGGTACAAAACCGACTTCGAAATCCAGTGAGGATGTCTCCTTCTCTTTTATACAACGTCTTTCTCGCGGAAGAGATGTTACTAGTTGTTTTCTGCTTTATTATTATTTTAATCTTAGTACTCGACTGAACTCCATTTATGGTCGCTTCTGTAAAACATAATTCGTCTAGCTATAACCGCTATAAATAATTTCTCCCTTTTCCTCTGAGTACCTACACTAAACGGAGCTTCCATGAGCAAAGTTTTTTTTTTTGTAAAAATCATCTCTCCGTGAAACACAATACCTCGAGGATGCTTCACCACTGACTACAACATGGTCGTTTTCAAGTTCTCATTTAGCAATCATAGTAAATAATGATTTTTTTCTAATTTTCACGGTCTTGTCTTACAGTCCGCCTGACAACCTTATTAACACTTATCCTCGAATGGCCTTTTGGTCTTGATAAGCGGTGACTCGTTATCACATAGAAACTGTTTCCACATCAGCGTGGGGCTGCTCAGAGCACTCTTTCCTGTCTCGATAGATAAGCAGAGAGTTGTCTTTCTTCTTGTGCCTTCATCATTTGTTTGATTCTAACCTGTAAAATGTCATGCGCAGAATGTGCCTTTCATTTGTTTTTGTTGCTTGACTCACATTTTCCAATTATTTTCTCAACATTTTGTCGTAACGAAATGTATATTTACATGTGCGTATATGTTGAATGGTTGTCTTCGTGATTGTCATGTGGCATAATCCTCCTCGACTTGTATTTTCTTGCTCCTAATGTCGACTCCACTCATTTTGAAATGTCTATCATTTAGAAACTCCCTACAAATAAACGAATTGTCTTCCGCCGCATGTTATCAACTGAAATGGATGTTAAAAAGTGGATAAAAATCTCGTGAAGTTGGATTGATCTTTATCGAAAAGGCAAAATTAACCTAATAATCTAATTTCTCCTCAGCAGTAATTTCACTTCTAAATGCGATTAAAAAGTTACGACGCTTTGTGAATTTGTTCGTCTCCAAATACATGCGAGTGGTTGACAAAAATGAATTATTAAAGCAGTAGCTATTTCATGTAAGTAATCGAGTTCAGTTCACCCGGAAGTCTAAAAGCTTCTTCTTTTTACTGAATACGTGTTCTAAAAAAATAAGCGATTAACATAGCATAAAATAACATTTAATAAATATTGCATAAATATTTTTAAAAAGTACCTACGGGACAGAGTTAGACACCAGGGTCGTTTTTTTAACGTGGAGAAAAGGTACAAAAATAAAAAAAATGTCTCAGTCGTGAAGGACTGATCCTCCACCGAAAGAGAACAAGAAATGGAAGTGCAGCATCAGAACAACAGATACTACACTTTGATCCTGACCAAAAGGGTCAAGAGCTTTTTTCAAAATATTTTTAAAAAGTAAGAGACACTTGTTATAGACATAATGTTATTCGGTTTTAGTTTAAAGTGAATTATTTTCGCTTAAAACAATTTCTAAAATCCCCCCCACCTCAAAAAACAAAAAACAATCAGTATATATGCATTTATCATAGTTACTTGCTCTCTTATACAAATACAAAGTAGCTCATTTTTCTACAAAATTTCCCAGCTCATTGTACTAGCTATAGCGGTAGAAACTATGTAAAGGTTGAAATAAGACACTGTGCAAATTTAATCTCATTAGTATACGAAAGAAAATGTGAAATATTTTTTTGTATTACAGTGTAACCAGGATATAAGAGACTTTTCTCCTGTCCCAATAGCTCTCTTATATTCGGGTTATACCATGGGGTTCTTATATCCGGGTTACACTGTACATTAACACATTTGGGACCAGAGAAAATATCTCTTATATCCGTTGTTTTTATATTCAGGTCTCTTATATTCAGGTTACACTGTATTTGAATCATTCGAACTGTTATTCTCATTTTGAGTGCTATATTCACGACGTTTCAGTCGATGTAACCTCCGATCTACTCCAGATACACCTTTTCAACGCGGAAATCATTATGCCAAACTCTGGAATCTATACTGAATTTCGAATTGAACCATTTGTGTATTCCGCAGGGTAGATTGTTCATGTTTCATCAGCCAGGACGGGAGTGTTAAGCAATATTTAATTGCTAATTAATAGCAATAAATTGTAACAAAACCAACGAGATATGGAAGCGACTTTTATATAATAGATGAACTGCAAATAAATACTTTATTTTATTTTCTTGTTTTTTTGTTTTTTGTTTTTTGTTTTTTTTTGTACGATTTTGTTTTTCTATGATTTCTCCGTGTTTTGTTTTACTTTGTTGTAACTTTATTCACGGCCATCTATTAACCGACATTCTTTTTCTTTTCAACATTTTCATAAAACTTTAATTGAATACAAGAAACATATTATCGGTGGTCGTTTTATACAAACAATTCTAAATAAGTCACGTCTGTATTTGATTGTTTCGAGAAAAAAAACTGATAATGTAAAAACTAAAACTAATAAACTTCTTAAATGTCAAGTATGAATGCTTACCAGAGTGACGTTACAGATGCATATGTGAACTATGAGATTTTTAAACGAACCTCAACTTACGCCCGACGCAACCAGCACACGGATAAAACACCGAAAATGGCGGCTCAGCAACCTCTTGCAGATATAGATTACTATTTCAAGTTACTTCTTATAAAACTATAATATTTAACAAATTCTTATTTAAATCGAACTATAAATGAATGTATTAAAATCTGGCCCTCGTAAGTCGACTAAATAGTACAGAAAAATCAATTAAAACGGAAATGAATAGAAATAACCTTAATGTGAAATAATTATGGAACACACAATTAAAGTACTAATGATTTTATATTTGTGTAATCTATAGGTATTATATTTGTGTAATCTATAAGTATTATATTTGTGGTATATATCTATTTGGGGTTCGTCTAAGAGACACTTTAAAAAAAACAATTCAAAAGCGCAAATTTCTCGACTATAATTTTTCGAGAAAGCCCATATTGAAAATAATTGTGTATTAAGCGTAATATTACGAGCTTTCAGTGCTGAACATTAATTGAATAGCCAAGACAGAGTTTTCATTTTATTTATAACTTTAAAATTGGGAATTTCGAAATCATAAATAATATTAATAAAAATTGTGAAAAGAGGTCTGGACTGGGGCGAGAGTATATATTTTTTCTAATTCTTTTCTGTATATCATATATGGCCGTTCGAATGCAATAGATTTTAAACAGTAATTTATTTTATATAATTTTTTTAATTTGTTTACGTCATCATATGAAATTTATTTGAGTCCGAAGCCGTTTCGTGCAAAAATCTGGTCATGTTCTGATGATGCTCGGGATCAACTCCTTAATTGTATGCAACAGAGACTCAAGTATAAGTCCTAATACCGAGAAACATTATGATAAAAGAGAGATAGTTTGAATATGATTGGATTCCACCTCCACTTTGGTTACCCTACTCATCTACCTTATTTTCGCAACATGTTGCCATAATGTGCTGCAGTCAAATTATTTTCTTCATTAACGATTTAACAACTATATAACGTTATCAAATGCCGTAACTGAACTATTACACATTTTGGTTAACAATTTATGGAAGATATAAAATATCTTTCTCTATTTGAAAAGAAATGAAAACTCACAAATTTAGATGACGAATGCACTTGTTAAAATCTTCCAGGAATGTATTATTCTTTCTTATTTTTATTTTTATTTTTTTTTTGTTGAACATCTGAGACCATTTTTAAATTTTGTGGAGTTCCTTGATGCCGTCCTAAGAAATGTTTTTGTTCCGATTTATTAAATCTATATCCCCCCTCCCCATTTTCATAGCAACTGTTTATGCCATTAGTAGAAAATGGAGGTGGCTCCAAGTGTGGAGATAATTCAGCACAAAAAGGACTTAGTAAAGTATGAGTCAGACGGTATTACTTATTGTTTTCACCAGGTTTTGACAATTTGTTATACTTATGCCTGTTTGTTGTATCCAATCAAAGACAGAGAAATTACAGTTTTTTTATAGTTTTACTGCTAAGTTGTTTCATTTTAGATTCTCTCAATTATTTTATCATAAATATATTTCCCCTCTACGAAATATGATTGATCTTAAAAATTACAAACTATAATTGATCTTAAGAATTATAAATTATAGTTGATCTAAAGATATATAAACTATGGTTGATCATAAGAATTACCAATTATGATTGATCTTAAGAATTACAAAACCATGATTGATCTTAAGAATTACAAACTATAGTTGATCTAAAGAATTACAAACCATGATTGATCGTAAGAATTATAAAAGATGATTGATCTTAAGAATTACCAACTATGATTGATCTTAAGAATTACAAACTATGATGATCGTAATAATTACAAACGATGATTGATTGTAAGAATTACAACCTATGATTGATCTTAAGAATTACAAGCTATGATTGACCTTAAGAATTACAATCTATGATTAATTGTGAGAATTACAACCTATAGTTGATCTTAAGAATTACAACCTATAGTTGACCTTAAGAATTACAAACTATGATTTATCTTAAGAATTACAAACTATGGTTTATCTTAAGAATTACTAATCATGATTTATCTTAAGAATTACTAATCATGATTTATCTTAAGAATTACTAATCATGATTTATCTTAAGAATTACTAATCATGATTTATCTTAAGAATTACTAATCATGATTTATCTTAAGAATTACTAATCATAATTTATCTTATGAATTACAATCTATGATTTATCTTAAGAATTACTAATCATTATTTATCTTAAGAACTACTAATCATGATTTATCTTAAGAATTACTAATCATGATTTATCTTAAGAATTACTAATCATGATTTATCTTAAGAATTACTAATCATGATTTATCTTAAGAATTACTAATCATGATTTATCTTATGAATTACAAACTATGATTTATCTTAAGAATTACAAACTATGGTTTATCTTAAGAATTACTAATCATGATTTATCTTAAGAATTACTAATCATGATTTATCTTAAGAATTACTAATCATGATTTATCTTAAGAATTACTAATCATGATTTATCTTAAGAATTACTAATCATGATTTATCTTAAGAATTACTAATCATGATTTATCTTAAGAATTACTAATCATGATTTATCTTAAGAATTACTAATCATAATTTATCTTATGAATTACAATCTATGATTTATCTTAAGAATTACTAATCATGATTTATCTTAAGAATTACTAATCATGATTTATCTTAAGAATTACTAATCATGATTTATCTTAAGAATTACTAATCATGATTTATCTTAAGAATTACTAATCATGATTTATCTTAAGAATTACTAATCATGATTTATCTTATGAATTACAAACTATGATTTATCTTAAGAATTACAAACTATGGTTTATCTTAAGAATTACTAATCATGATTTATCTTAAGAATTACTAATCATGATTTATCTTAAGAATTACTAATCATGATTTATCTTAAGAATTACTAATCATGATTTATCTTAAGAATTACTACTCATGATTTATCTTAAGAATTACTAATAATGATTTATCTTAAGAATTACTAATTATGATTTATCTTAAGAATTACTAATCATGATTTATCTTAAGAATTACTAATCATGATTTATCTTAAGAATTACTAATCATGATTTATCTTAAGAATTACAAACTATGGTTTATCATAAGAATTACTAATCATGATTTATCTTAAGAATTACTAATCATGATTTATCTTAAGAATTACTAATCATGATTTATCTTTAGAATTACAAACTATGATTTATCTTAAGAATTATAAACTATGGTTTATCTTAAGAATTAATAATCAGGATTTATCTTAAGAATTACTAATCATGATTTATCTTAAGAATTACTAATCATGATTTATCTTAAGAATTACTAATCATTATTTATCTTAAGAATTACAAACTATGATTTATCTTAAGAATTACAAACTATGGTTTATCTTAAGAATTACTAATCATGATTTATCTTAAGAATTACTAATCATGATTTATCTTAAGAATTACTAATCATGATTTATCTTATGAATTACAAACTATGATTTATCTTAAGAATTACAAACTATGGTTTATCTTAAGAATTACTAATCATGATTATCTTAAGAATTACTAATCATGATTTATCTTAAGAATTACTAATCATGATTTATCTTAAGAATTACTAATCATGATTTATCTTAAGAATTACTAATCATGATTTATCTTAAGAATTACTAATCATGATTTATCTTAAGAATTACTAATAATGATTTATCTTATGAATTACAAACTATGATTTATCTTAAGAATTACAAACTATGGTTTATCTTAAGAATTACTAATCATGATTATCTTAAGAATTACTAATCATGATTTATCTTAAGAATTACTAATCATGATTTATCTTAAGAATTACTAATCATGATTTATCTGAAGAATTACTAATCATGATTTATCTTAAGAATTACTAATCATGATTTATCTTATGAATTACAAACTATGATTTATCTTAAGAATTACAAACTATGGTTTATCTTAAGAATTACTAATCATGATTTATCTTAAGAATTACTAATCATGATTTATCTCAAGAATTACTAATCATGATTTATCTTAAGAATTACTAATCATGATTTATCTTAAGAATTACTAATCATGATTTATCTTAAGAATTACAAACTATGGTTTATCTTAAGAATTACTAATCATGATTTATCTAAAGAATTACTAATCATGATTTATCTTAAGAATTACTAATCATGATTTATCTTAAGAATTACTAATCATGATTTATCTTATGAATTACAAACTATGATTTATCTTAAGAATTATAAACTATGGTTTATCTTAAGAATTAATAATCAGGATTAATCTTAAGAATTACTTATCATGATTTATCTTAAGAATTACTAATCATGATTTATCTTAAGAATTACTAATCATTATTTATCTTAAGAATTACAAACTATGATTTATCTTAAGAATTACAAACTATGGTTTATCTTAAGAATTACTAATCATGATTTATCTTAAGAATTACTAATCATGATTTAGCTAAGGAATTACTAATCATGATTTATCTTAAGAATTACTAATCATGATTTATCTTAAGAATTACTAATCATGATTTATCTTAAGAATTACTAATCATGATTTATCTTAAGAATTACTAATCATGATTTATCTTAAGAATTACTAATCATGATTTATCTTAAGAATTACTAATCATGATTTATCTCAAGAATTACTAATCATGATTTATGTTAAGAATTACTAATCATGATTTATCTTAAGAATTACTAATCATTATTTATCTTAAGAATTACTAATCATGATTTATCTTAAGAATTACTAATCATGATTTAGCTAAGGAATTACTAATCATGATTTATCTTAAGAATTACTAATCATGATTTATCTTAAGAATTACTAATCATGATTTATCTTAAGAATTACTAATCATGATTTATCTTAAGAATTACAAATCATGATTAATCTTAAGAATTACTAATCATGATTTATCTTAAGAATTACTAATCATGATTTATCTCAAGAATTACTAATCATGATTTATCTTAAGAATTACTAATCATGATTTATCTTAAGAATTACTAATCATGATTTATCTTAAGAATTACTAATCATGATTTATCTTAAGAATTACTAATCATGATTTATCTTAAGAATTACTAATCATGATTTATCTGAAGAATTACTAATCATGATTTATCTTAAGAATTACTAATCATGATTTATCTGAAGAATTACTAATCATGATTTATCTTAAGAATTACTAATCATGATTTTCCTTAAGAATTACTAATCATGATTTATCTTAAGAATTGCAAACAATGATTTATCTGAAGAATTACAAACTATGGTTTATCTTAAGAATTACTAATCATGATTTATCTTAAGAATTACTAATCATGATTTATCTTAAGAATTACTAATCATGATTTATCTTAAGAATTACTAATCATGATTTATCTTAAGAATTACTAATCATGATTTATCTTAAGAATTACTAATCATGATTTATCTGAAGAATTACTAATCATGATTTATCTTAAGAATTACTAATCATGATTTATCTGAAGAATTACTAATCATGATTTATCTTAAGAATTACTAATCATGATTTTCCTTAAGAATTACTAATCATGATTTATCTTAAGAATTGCAAACAATGATTTATCTGAAGAATTACAAACTATGGTTTATCTTAAGAATTACTAATCATGATTTATCTTAAGAATTACTAATCATGATTTATCTTAAGAATTACTAATCATGATTTATCTTAAGAATTACTAATCATGATTTATCTTAAGAATTACTAATCATGATTTATCTGAAGAATTACTAATCATGATTTATCTTAAGAATTACTAATCATGATTTATCTTAAGAATTACTAATCATGATTTATCTTAAGAATTACTAATCATGATTTATCTTAAGAATTACAAACTATGATTTATCTTAAGAATTACAAACTATGGTTTATCTTAAGAATTACTAATCATGATTTATCTTAAGAATTACTAATAATGATTTATTTTAAGAATTACTAATCATGATTTATCTTAAGAATTACTAATCATGATTTATCTTATGAATTACAAAATATTATTTATCTTAAGAATTACAAACTATGGTTTATCTTAAAAATTACTAATCATGATTTATCTTAAGAATTACTAACCATGATTTATCTTAAGAATTACAAACTATGATTTATCTTAAGAATTACAAACTATGGTTTATCTTAAGAATTACTAATCATGATTTATCTTAAGAATTACTAATCATGATTTATCTTAAGAATTACTAATCATGATTTATCTTAAGAATTACTAACCATGATTTATCTTAAGAATTACTAATCATGATTTATCTTAAGAATTACTAATCATGATTTATCTTATGAATTACAAACTATGATTTATCTTAAGAATTACAAACTATGGTTTATCTTAAGAATTACTAATCATGATTTATCTTAAGAATTACTAATCATGATTTATCTTATGAATTACTAATCATGATTTATCTTAAGAATTACTAATCATGATTTATCTTAAGAATTACAAACTATGATTTATCTTAAGAATTACAAACTATGGTTTATCTTTAGAATTACTAATCATGATTTATCTTAAGAATTACTAATCATGATTTATCTTAAGAATTACTAATCATGATTTATCTTAAGAATTACTAATCATGATTTATCTCAAGAATTACTAATCATGATTTATCTTAAGAATTACTAATCATGATTTATCTTAAGAATTACTAATCATGATTTATCTTATGAATTACTAATCATGATTTATCTTAAGAATTACTAATCATGATTTATCTTAAGAATTACTAATCATGATTTATCTTAAGAATTACTAATCATGATTTATCTTAAGAATTACTAATCATGATTTATCTTAAGAATTACTAATCATGATTTATCTTAAGAATTACTAATCATGATTTATCTCAAGAATTACTAATCATGATTTATCTTAAGAATTACTAATCATGATTTATCTTAAGAATTACTAATCATGATTTATCTTAAGAATTACTAATCATGATTTATCTTAAGAATTACTAATCATGATTTATCTTAAGAATTACTAATCATGATTTTCCTTAAGAATTACTAATCATGATTTATCTTAAGAATTGCAAACAATGATTTATCTGAAGAATTACAAACTATGGTTTATCTTAAGAATTACAAATCATGATTTATCTTAAGAATTACTAATCATGATTTATCTTAAGAATTACTAATCATGATTTATCTTAAGAATTACTAATCATGATTTATCTTAAGAATTACTAATCATGATTTATCTTAAGAATTACTAATCATGATTTATCTTATGAATTACTAATCATGATTTATCTTAAGAATTACTAATCATGATTTATCTTAAGAATTACTAATCATGATTTATCTTAAGAATTACTAATCATGATTTATCTTAAGAATTACTAATCATGATTTATCTTAAGAATTACTAATCATGATTTATCTTAAGAATTACTAATCATGATTTATCTTAAGAATTACTAACCATGATTTATCTTAAGAATTACTAATCATGATTTATCTTAAGAATTACTAATCATGATTTATCTTATGAATTACTAATCATGATTTATCTTAAGAATTGCTAATCATGATTTATCTTAAGAATTACTAATCATGATTTATCTTAAGAATTACTAATCATGATTTATCTTAAGAATTACTAATCATGATTTATCTTCAGAATTACTAATCATGATTTATCTTAAGAATTACTAATCATGATTTATCCTAAGAATTACAAACTATGATTTATCTTAAGAATTACAAACTATGGTTTATCTTAAGAACTACTAATCATGATTTATCTTAAGAATTACTAATCATGATTTATCTTAAGAATTACTAATCATGATTTATCTTAAGAATTACAAACTATGATTTATCTTTAGAATTACAAACTATGGTTTATCTTAAGAATTACTAATCATGATTTATCTTAAGAATTACTAATCATGATTTATCTTAAGAATTACTAATCATGATTTATCTTAAGAATTACTAATCATGATTTATCTGAAGAATTACTAATCATGATTTATCTTAAGAATTACTAATCATGATTTATCTTAAGAATTACTAATCATGATTTATTTTAAGAATTACTAATCATGATTTATCTTAAGAATTACTAATCATGATTTATCTTAAGAATTACTAATCATGATTTATCCTAAGAATAACAAACTATGGTTTATCTTAAGAATTACTAATCATGATTTATCTTATGAATTACTAATCATGATTTATCTTAAGAATTACTAATCATGATTTATCCTAAGAATAACAAACTATGGTTTATCTTAAGAATTACTAATCATGATTATCTTAAGAATTACTAATCATGATTTATCTTAAGAATTACTAATCATGATTTATCTTAAGAATTACTAATATTGATTTATCTTAAGAATTACTAATCATGATTTATCTTAAGAATTACTAATCATGATTTATCTTAAGAATTACTAATCATGATTAATCTCAAGAATTACTAATCATGATTTATCTTAAGAATTACTAATCATGATTTATCTTAAGAATTACTAATCATGATTTATCTTAAGAATTACTAATCATGATTTATCTTAAGAATTACTAATCATGATTTATCTTAAGAATTACTAATCATGATTTTCCTTAAGAATTACTAATCATGATTTATCTTAAGAATTGCAAACAATGATTTATCTGAAGAATTACAAACTATGGTTTATCTTAAGAATTACTAATCATGATTTATCTTAAGAATTACTAATAATGATTTATCTTAAGAATTACTAATCATGATTTATCTTAAGAATTACTAATCATGATTTATCTTAAGAATTACTAATCATGATTTATCTTAAGAATTACAAACTATGATTTATCTGAAGAATTACAAACTATGGTTTATCTTAAGAATTACTAATCATGATTTATCTTAAGAATTACTAATCATGATTTATTTTAAAAATTACTAATCATGATTTATCTTAAGAATTACTAATCATGATTTATCTTATGAATTACAAAATATTATTTATCTTAAGAATTACAAACTATGGTTTATCTTAAGAATTACTAATCATGATTTATCTTAAGAATTACTAATCATGATTTATCTTAAGAATTACTAATCATGATTTATCTTAAGAATTACTAATCATGATTTATCTTAAGAATTACTAACCATGATTTATCTTAAGAATTACTAATCATGATTTATCTTATGAATTACAAACTATGATTTATCTTAAGAATTACAAACTATGGTTTATCTTAAGAATTACTAATCATGATTTATCTTAAGAATTACTAATCATGATTTATCTTAAGAATTACTAATCATGATTTATCTTAAGAATTACTAATCATGATTTATCTTAAGAATTACAAACTATGATTTATCTTTAGAATTACAAACTATGGTTTATCTTAAGAATTACTAATCATGATTTATCTTAAGAATTACTAATCATGATTTATCTTAAGAATTACTAATCATGATTTATCTTAAGAATTACTAATCATGATTTATCTTAAGAATTACTAATCATGATTTACCTTAAGAATTACTAATCATGATTTATCTTAAGAATTACTAATCATGATTTATCTTAAGAATTACTAATCATGATTTATCTTATGAATTACTAATCATGATTTATCTTAAGAATTACTAATCATGATTTATCTTAAGAATTACTAATCATGATTTATCTTAAGAATTACTAATCATGATTTATCTTAAGAATTACTAATCATGATTTATCTTAAGAATTACTAATCATGATTTATCTTAAGAATTACTAATCATGATTTATCTTAAGAATTACTAATCATGATTTATCTTAAGAATTACTAATCATGATTTATCTTAAGAATTACTAATCATGA